>NC_089749.1:55708607-55738607 GCF_040412425.1 Macrobrachium rosenbergii | reverse complement strand
GGTTATGATGGACAGATATCTATGAATGCCAGGTCTATGATATGTCAATGCACGCCCTCCCCCACCCCCTCCGAGAGACTGACTTTCCTGTTTAATTGTTTTGTATCAACCATTTGTTTGTGTACGAGAAAGGACAATAGTTCAGACGTTTTATAGTCAATATTTACGAACAATGATTCATTATACTAACTGGATATGTATTGCATGCCTTTTGATTGGCACTTGTGCTTTGAAAATGATATAAATGCAAATTTAATTGGGTCAAATTGCCACTGATAATGATTCAAAGGCTTATTTCTGAGAGAACAACTGTAAAAAATAATTGACATTATTAATACAATTCTCCTTTGATATCAGATCTTTTTTACTTTCTGTGATCATAATTCCTTCCGTATTATTTATCCGGTTTTCCTTTAATTTCTCAATTTTCTCAACTCATGGTTACAGAAACTACAAAAACACAAACAAGAACAGAAAAATTTACAAATACATCTCATGGAAGACAGGCTTATATAAAAATACTAAATAAATGTTGGGAACATTTTTTTCGGAAGAAGATATTTCTTCACTTCTCTTCTAAAAACAAATGAGCCGAAACAGTATACATATTTAAGGTAATATAATCTCAGTCCTAAATAAAAGTTCAGGGGACTTCAAAATAAAACGCTCCAAACATTTAGTAGTGGATTGTTGAATATAAGCACCCATGAATCAAATGCATATACAGATAGTTGTGTGTGTGTATATAATTATATATATATATATATATATATATATATATATATATATATATATATATATATATATATATATATATATATATATATATATATATATATATATATATACATATAAATATATATATATATATATATATATATAGACATGTAAATACACACACACATATATATACATATTGATGAGTATATGTATGCATACAGTATATATGTATAAACACTAACATTCATCATACGCAGAAATTCTTAAAAGTGAGAAAAGTGCATGAAGCAATATCGCATATTAGTACCAATTATGACTTATGTCTCTTTTAGGACAGCTGACCAATAAACCAGTCAAACAATTGACTTCACCAACGTTTCGGATAATCAGGCTATTTCATGCTCAATTTCTATCAGCTGTTACAGCATTATGTTGACGTTTTCGACCTCTGTTAGGACACTGCTCACGACAGTACTGAATTGAAGGAGGCTATCAGATCAATGACTTCACCATAATCTGTCCTCGTTTGTCATTGCATCAAAGAATGTTCTTCAGAGCAAGGACTCTGCCCTAAGCTGTTTTGCAGGTAAATTGGTAACATTCCGACCAATGTTCCATTTCCTGTCTTATCCACTTGCATAAAAGCCATGTATCATACAGAAGGGTTCAGCAGCACATGACTCTGAGCGCCCTCGTATAGTTTTAAGCTAAACACAATATCAGCATGCTTCAAGTCTTCCATTTGTTCCTCATCACGAATTACTTCGGATAAATTTATCCGGCTGTCTGTCCACTCGCAATTTCGCCGCGTCTTCGGGAAAGTCAAAAGTGCATCCAATGTTTCAGGCACAACAAAACCGAGTGTCAACAGACGTCTCTTCTTTGCTGAACTTTTAAGGCTAATATTCTCATTTCGTGTCCACTTGCATTTGCACTGTTTCCTGGAGAGAGAGAGAGAGAGAGAGAGAGAGAGAGAGAGAGAGAGAGAGAGAGAGAGAGAGAGAGAGAGAGAGAGCCATAATTGCATCCAACCCCGAGGGCCCTTATCTGCTTTAAGCCAGTGAAAATATTAACATATTTCTCTTGTTTACTTCTCTTCCAAGTTTTCTCCTCCTTCGCTTGCCATTCATCCCAGAGACCGTCTCACGTCAACCTCTCTTCCCCCCAGCCCCCAACACGCACACGCACACACACACACACACAGCACACACACACACACCCTTTTCATGTTAGAGCGGCATAATGTACTCGTCTGCTCCACGACAATGAAACTCAAAGGACAGGTGAATGTTCACGGTCTTTTAGGATACACACTTACAGAGGAAAAGAGGGAGAAGCAGAAGAAGAGGAAGAAAAAGAAGAAGAAGAAGAAGATCCCTGCAGTACTCGGTAGAAGCTGCGCGTTGTAAAGATCTCAAAGAGCGTATTATCATATTCATCTTTTTGTCAATTCAAGCGAGGACGAGACTGCCAAAGGATGACGATCATGATAAACAGGTAAAAAATGCGCCGAAGTTTCTTTTCTCTGCAGCGTTTAATGCTGTATGAAACTCTCAGCCACGGCCCATGAAACTTTCAGCCACGGCACGGTGTTGGCCTGTGTTGTTGGCACCTATAACGGTGCCAGACGAAAGACCAAGGCTAAATCTAACCTTAAATATAATAAAAACTACTAAGGCTAGAGGGTTGCAATTTGGTATGTTTGATGACTGGAAAGTGGATGGTCGACTTACAAATTTGCAGCCCTCTAGCCTCGGTAGTTTTTAAGACCTGAGAGCGGACAGAAAAAGTGCGGACGGACAGACGAATAGCCATCTCAATAGTTTTCTTTTACAGAAAACTAAAACGATGAAGGAAAAAGGAAGGACAAAATTTCATAATGAAAAAAAAAAACTTCCAAGGTTCCTATTAGGAGTCAGGTGGGTGAATTTTGTGAGTTTTTTTTTTTTTTTTTTTTTTTTGGATAAAGTATTTTGCTAATGAGTCGTCCTTGAGTTTAAAAATACTTGGATATATGAATTTCCAAATGAGTTGCCTTAAGAATTGTTTGTTGCTTTGAAAACTTGAACTATGTCTCTGTCTCCTGATATTTGTTTCCTTCTTTCTATTTGCACTTTTACCTTTTCTCCCTCATTAATTGATCTTTATTTCCTTCTTTCTATTTCCACTTTTTCTTTTCCCCCTCATTTATTGATCTTTATTTCCTTCTTTCTATCTGCACTTCACCTCATTTATTGATATTTGTTTTCTTCTTTCTATTTCCACTTTATCATTCCTCCCTCATTAATTGATCTTTATTTCCTTCTTTCTATTTGCACTTTTATCTTTTCCCCCTCATTTATTGTTCTTTATTTCCTTCTTTCTATTTCCATTTTTATCTTTTCTCCCTCATTTATTGTTCTTTATTTCCTTCTTTCTATTTCCACTTTTATCTTTTCTCCCTCATTTATTGATCCTTATTTCCTTCTTTCTATTTGCACTTTTAACTTTTCTCCCTCATTTATTGATCTTTATTTCCTTCTTTCTATTTCCACTTTTAACTTTTCTCCCACATTTATTGATCTTTATTTCCTTCTTTCTAGCTGCTCTTTTATCTTTCCTCCCTCAATTACTGATCTTTATTTCCTTCTTTCTATCTGCACTTGTATCTTTCCTCCCTCATTTATTGATCTTTACTTCCTTCTTTCTATCTGCACTTGTATCTTTCCTCCCTCATTTATTGATCTTTATTTCCTTCTTTCTATCTGTACTTTTATCTTTCCTCCCTCATTTATTGATCTTTATTTCCTTCTTTCTATCTGCACTTGTATCTTTCCTCCCTCATTTATTGATCTTTATTTCCTTCTTTCTATCTGCACTTGTATCTTTCCTCCCTCATTTATTGATCTTTATTTTTCCTTCTTTTATCTATCTGCTTTATTTCCTTCTTTCTATCTGCACTTGTATCTTTCCTCCCTCATTTATTGATCTTTATTTCCTTCTTTCTATTTGCACTTTTATCTTTTCTCCCACATTTATTGATCTTTATTTCCTTCTTTCTATCTGCTCTATCTGCACTTTTACCTTTACTCCCTCATTTATTCTCTCCAAAATTCCCCAGCTACGATACTTGGAAGGTCACTTAGAATAAACAGACTATTGATAAAAAAAACTTTGTTTTCGTTGCTTTCAGCGAAGGGATTATTTCAAATGAAAAGGAAGATGAAATTTAGATGCAATTAAAGCAAAATTGCATTAGGAGAAAGTTCACGTAAACACCAACTTGACAGGTGCAGTGAAAGTTATAATGAACATCAGCAGTCATCATTAATTGATGTTAAGCATGGCTTGAGATTAAATAGATATGAGAATCTCATTCATCTCGGCAAGTTAGTCTGCTCTCAGAGAGCTGTTTTGCCTAAAAAGGTTACGCTCTCTCTAATTCGCTCTTCCTCACTGTTTGACCTTTTTGCTCATTACTATGAAGTTCTCTCTCTCTCTGAAATAGAATGCTTGTAAAACTTTGTACTGTCTGTAAAACTCTGAATATCTCTATTAAATAAAAACAAATGCATCACTTGATTATCTCTCTCTCTCTCTCTCTCTCTCTCTCTCTCTCTCTCTCTCTCTCTCTCTCTCTCTCTCTCTCTCCCCCACCCACTTCATCTGAAATAAAATGTTTGTAAAATTTCTGCACTGTGTTTATACCTCTGAATACCTCTACGCAATAAAAACAAATGTATCACCTCATTATTTACAGTTTCGTAAATCACTCTTTGCATTATATTCTTTTAATGCTTTAATTCATTCATTTTTATAAGGATAGGAACGGATATTTCAGAGTATTTTATGTTTCCAGCCATGATTTTAATGTCATCTTGTTTACCTGTCTGAATATGCCTGTTCGATTCCACTCAACTTACTTTCGCATGTATTATGTACAAGAAAGTATATATATATATATATATATATATATATATATATATATATATATATATATATATATATATATATATATATATATATATATATATATATATATATATTACACTGCACTTTCTCCCAAAACCTAGATAAGAGACCCATTCGTTCTTTAACTGCTGAATCATGGATGAATTCCGTATGCAAGCAACTTCCGCGGCATCGGCCATATTATATACCTACGAAAAATGACATCAACAGCGCGTTCAGCCCCATATATACATTGCGCCACTCATATAAATTTTTAGCACACATCTTCCTAGATGTTGAGGTTCCTTTTGTCAGCATATTCATAGAATTCATATACGTATTCATGTATACATACCTATATACAGTACATACATACATACATATAATCAGCGACGGTTCCTATCATAACAGCTTCATGCTCAACATTTTCACGATATAACTGCAAGATGCAAATCAGCTTCCAACGACGCTCATTATTGCAAGATGCAAAAGCAGCTTTCAAACGCCTCTCTCATTAACATTCGGAATAAGGCCGCGGGTCTGTTGCTCTCGCTATTCAGACCCTGAGTCTTGTTTTTTCTTCTTCTTCTTCTACTTCAGCAGCAACATTTTTGGAACGCGTCTTTAATTACCTCACGTAAAGCGCAGGGTTGCGCCGGGCACGCTCATGGCTCAAGGATTTAATCCTGATGTTTTTGACAAATGTTCGGTACTTATTTTCCATTAGATTTCGTCGAGGCTGATCTTAATAATCTTATCTCTATTAAATCATACTGAATTTGAAATGTGACACTATTTTAGGATATCGTCGGACTGACCAAGATACCCTGCGATAAAAACATTCCTTAGATATACAGTACATTGCAGGGATGTGTTTCTCCAGCTTTCCCGTTGATATATTTATTCCAAGGCTGATTTCGGTCCTGAGATAAACGATGCAAAACAATACTGGTCCGCTGGTATGGTGGCAAGCGTCGTGGGCATGCTGCTCAGATGTCGGGCGTTCGCGCCTCACCAAGGGCGATGAAAAGATCGCTGGCTCTTTATCATGATCAGTCACTGCTGCAGTGTGGGGTCTGCTGCGGTTGGAGGTTGAAACCAACATGCTTTGGAAGCTTGAATTTCAATTAAATGGCCCCTTTGGTGTGCTTGTTCCATGTGAATAGGTCGCATCTACTGAAATAATAATAATAATAATAATAATAATAATAATAATAATAATAATAATAATAATAATAATAATAATAACAACAGAAAATAGATATATCTTTCGGTTGTCTCGGTATAATGCTGTATGAGCCGCGGCCAATGAAACTTTAACAACGGCCTCGTTGTGGCCTGTCCTATGTCGTTGCCAGACGCACGACTATGGCTAACTTTAACCTTAAATAAAAGGCTAGAGGGCTGTAATTTGGTATGTTTGATGATTGGGGGGTGGGTGATCAACATACCAATTTGCAGCCCTCTAGCCTCAGTAGTTTTTAAGATTTGAGGGAGGACATAAAAAATGCGGACGGACAAAAAAAGCCGGCACAAAAGTTTTCTTTTACAAAAAACTAAAAACTGGACAGATGCGTGATAAGAGTTTAAATGGAATAGTTGAAAGTTGAAAGACAGAAAGTCGTGGAGATTGGATGTAGTGGACTAAATGGGTAAGTTTTGCAGGGAAACTATAGAAACCCGCTTTACTGACACATGAATAGGAAATTGCAGCCCTCACACCCAAGCGAGGATACACTTGAAAAGTGGACGAAATCCAAAAGAAAAATGGTTATATGATAAAAATAAAACGCTGGGTAAAATGAAAAGGAGTTTTGGGATATAAATTTTAAAGAGAACTTTTATTATTTTCGTTCTCTACCTATTTATCCAATGGTATTCTTTTATTTGTCGTTCCACTGCATTTAGTTGAAGCACCGATGGACATTATTTTCAGAGAGAGAGAGAGAGAGAGAGAGAGAGAGAGAGAGAGAGAGAGAGAGAGAGAGAGAGAGAGAGAGAGAGAGAGAGCTCAAATCTTAAAAGACGATCCAACTGCAACTTGTAGGTTGGAAGGGTATAAGAATCAAGATTGTTTGGAAGAAGTAAGAGAAATCTATTAATCTTGACATCCAAAATATGTAAGGGATTCGTAAACGAAAACTGAGAGAGAGAGAGAGAGAGAGAGAGAGAGAGAGAGAGAGAGAGAGAGAGAGAGAGAGAGAGAGAGAGAGAGAGAGAGAGAGAGATATTTTACCAATAAGAAAAGGAAGAACAGCATAAAACTGAGACAGTGGGAAGAACTATTCATCCCAACTGGCAGGATAATGACAGGTACATTAATAATACTAAAACTTAAGACAAAAATAAACATAGGAACTAGTTGAGAGAGAGAGAGAGAGAGAGAGAGAGAGAGAGAGAGAGAAATTTTAAAAACAAGAAAAGGAAGAACAACATAAAGTGAAGAAAATGACAGGTACATGAAGAACCAATAACACTGAAAATAAAGAAAAAAGAGACATGGGAACTAGGTGAGAGAGAGAGAGAGAGAGAGAGAGAGAGAGAGAGAGAGAGAGAGAGAGAGAGAGAGAGAGAGATATTTTAAAAACAACAAGAAAAGGATGAACAACATAAAGTGAAGAAAATGACAGGTACATCAAGAACCAATAACACTGAAAATAAAGAAAAAAGAGACACTTGAACTACGTGAGAGAGAGAGAGAGAGAGAGAGAGAGAGAGAGAGAGAGAGAGAGAGAGAGAGAGAGAGAGAGAGAGAGCTCATAAGTAGAAAGGGTTCTTATGTCCGCAGAGACCGCCAAAAAAGAGTTGAGTTGCCCTCTGGGTCACTCTCCATTACGGAGAGTAGAAGCAGCAGTTTAAACTTTCTTCTGTTTCTTCGCAATTCATTTTTCATTCTCTTCCTCTCCTTCTTTATACGAGACAGACAATTTATGTCGAAGAGGAACTACAATAGTTCAGGGGGTGCTTGTTACTGAAGCGCTGTTATTTTCAGACTCAATTCAGAATGGACAAAACACTGTATGAAGCTACCATTCAATCAGACTAAGCCTAGGGAGAAAACTGTTATTATTATTATTATTATTATTATTATTATTATTATTATTATTATTATTATTATTATTATTATTATTATTATTAAAAAATACTCAAATAAGCATGATTCTTAAAATGGAGAAACAAATCCACAGTTATGTATATGTAGATATATTTAAAGATAAAACTGAACAGATAACTTTCGGAAATCAGCACAGTTTTATCTTTAAATATATGTACATCTACAAAACTGTGGATTTGTTTCTCTATTATTCTATTATTATTATTATTATTATTATTATTATTATTATTATTATTATTATTATTATTATTATTATGTGGATATCGACTACCGACATCGAATCCATATACCCTCGACTGAGAGAAATCAAATCATCTAATTCGAGTTGAAGGCCATTCCTTGTGGCGCTCAGCTAGTGGGTGAATGAGTTGGTTCAACTCTTAAGTTGAACAGCCTGTTCAGATACCTCGTTAGATACTGGAAGCACTTAGGCTAAAATATATTCCTTTACGACTTCTGTGGTGGGTTTGGTCGTGCCCTATCTCTCAGTACAGAAGTCCATGTTTCCATCCCGTCGTGAGAGAAATTTTCTAGTATTATTGACATCATTAACCGTATTTTTTCAGGGGACCTCAATTCAATTTGGCAAGAAGGTACCCTTTGGTCCCTTATTCTTTGACCTCCATAGGGGGATAGCGCCGTCAGTGCACCTCACGCGGTGCATTGTAGGCATTACTTAAGATTCTTTGCAGGTCCCTTCGGCCCCTAGCTGCAACCCCTTTCGTTCCTTTTACTGTACTACCTTTCATATTCTCTTTCTTCCATCTTACTTTCCACCCTCTCCGAACAATTGATCCATCGTGCAATTGCGAGGTTTTCCTCCTGTTACACCTTTCAAGCCTACCTACTCTCAATTTCTTTTCCAGCGCTGAATGACCCCATAGGTCCCATTGCTTGGCCTTTGGCCTAAACTCTATATTCTATTTTATTATACATTGCTTCGCTTTAAAAAAAAAATCACCAAAGTAAAATTGTTGAGGACTGTAATAGATGCCAACAGACAAAGTCTGTGGTACTTTCTTCGAGGATGCAAAAACTTTTCTTCTTTGTGAGAATCATATTTTTTTTTATCGTCGCCGTTATGCAAAGAGAATGAATTAAATTAACTATTTGTTTACGATGAACACATTTCGAGAGGAATGTCTGCTCTCTTTATAGGTTGAGCTATCCTTACGCCAGCACGGAAAAATCTTATTGCTTCAAATATTCTGTTTACTTTTCTGTAAAAATTATTATTATTATTATTATTATTATTATTATTATTATTATTATTATTATTATTATTATTATTATTATTATTATTATTATTATTATTATTAAAAAATACTCATAGTAGCATGAGTCTTAAAATGGAGTAACAAATCCACAGTTATGTATATATATACATACATCTAAGGATAAAACTGTACGGAGAGCTTTCGGGAATCTGTTGTCAAAAATATTCTGACTTTTTGTTTATAATACCGGAGGGAAATAGAAGCTATTTGCGAACTATTCCTTTCCATTTGAAGTAAACGTCGGCAGTAGGAGCTACTGTCAGTTGCTTATGATATACACGTAAACACAACTTTGGCTACTCTCCCAAAGAGGATTTCAATCCCTGGAGACTGTGTAATCCTTATCTCTGAGTGGATTTCAGAGAAATCGCTAACGCTTCGTAATGGGAGTAATGTAGCGGAATAACATACGCCTGCAAGACCCTTGAGGCAATCTGATTCTTTGTCTTTATCTCGGCTTGACTTTATTTTAAGTTTGAAATCAGCCTATTTTATGTGGCATGGTTAACTACAATATGCCCCAAAATTCGTAGAAAGGATGAGGATTATGAAAACTGCGTGATTCTTTTCCATAATTCTTCAAAACTAACAACATCGGAAAAGAAACATACATAAAAAAAGAGATGGGATTCTTTTCAGTTTTCTGTAAAAAAAACTATTGTGCGAGCTCTATCTGTCCGTCCGCCCTCAGATCTTGAAAACTACTGAGGCTAGAGGGCTGCAAATTGGGATGTTGATCATCCACCCTCCAGTCATAAACACACCTAATTGCAGCCATCTAGCCTCGGTAGTTTTTATTTTATTTAATGTTAAAGTTAGCCATAATCGTACTTCTGGCAGCGCTATAGGTACCAACGACATAGGCCACCACCGGACCGTGGCTGAGTTTCATGGGCCGTGAAGTGGAATTCCTTTTAATTTTCTGCAAAAGAAAACTATTGTGCCGTCTTTGTCTGTGCGTCCGCCCTCAGATCTTAAAAACCATTGAGGCTACAAGGCTGCAAATTGGTATGTTGATCATCCACCCTTCAATCATCAAACATACCAAATTGCAGCCCTCTAGCCTCCTCAGTGGTTGTTATTTTATTCAAGGTTACAGTTAGCTATGATCTTGCGTCTGGCAACGATATACGACAGGCCACCACCGGTGCGTGGTTAAAGTTTCATGGGGCGCGGCTCACACAGCATTTTACCGAGACCAACGAAAGATAGATCTACTTTCGGTGGCCTTGATTATACGCTGTACAGAAGACTCGATTGCGCCGAAGAAACTTCGGCGTATTTTTTACTTGTTTCTGATTATGAATGAAGTGGGTAACGTCATGTCATTGGCTTCTACTTGTCAATTTCTACGTAGTGTTTACTTGCAGATTTAACTCTCGATGTTACATTAAATAATATTGAAACAACTTTCCGATATCAGTTACCTTAGAGTTTATTATACAACCACTGAAATATAACATGTAATGGAACAGATTTAAATTTGAATTACTTAAATTCAAATTGTTTAAAGAAGGTAAATCACTGCGTCTGTTATCAAAGGTAGACGATTTTTAGCCGTTCAGCCATATTACTAACAAGTAAAGAATGCGCGGAAGTTTCTTCGGCGCAATCTAGTTTTCTGTACATCGTATAATCAAGGCCACCGAAAATAGATCTATCTTTCAGTGGTCTCGGTATAATGCTGTATGAGCCGCGGCCCATGAAACTTAACCACGGCCCGGTGGTGGCCTTGCCTATATCGTTGCCAGACGCAAGATTATGGCTAACTTTAACCTTAAATAAAATAAAGACTACTGATGCTAGAGGGCTGCAATTTGGTATGTTTGATGATTGGGGGTGGGTGATCAATATACAAATTTGCAGCCCTCTAGCCTCTATAGTTTTTAAGAGCTGAGGGCGGACAGAAAAAGTGCGCACAGAAAAAAGTGCGGACGGACAGACAAAGCCGGCACAACAGTTTTCTTTTCAGAAAACTAAAAATGGTGATGAAATACTTGAATGCTGGTTATGCATTTTCCATATTTCAGTCTTTGAATACTGGAATCATGATAAGTCAAAAAAAAAAAGTCTTCGCTTTCGCCTAAACGCGAACTTAATTCAGTGTTCCCAGTCTGGGACAACCAATCAGAATTCGAGTAACTGGTATTTTCAGCGGCCAATTAAAATTTGGGAAATATATTACCTTGCAAACTAGGCAGCCATTCACAGACTCCTTTCAGTTTGGAGAGGGGGACTCCTTGTTATATAAGCAATTTTCAGCTCAGTGCTTGATGCTAAAACATTTTTGGTGAGGGGGAAAAGGCGGCAAATTAGTCTCCCAAAATGTTTTTAGGTAATTCAAAATTGCAATTCTCTTGCAGTGTTTTTAAATATTTTGCAGACAGCAATTCCGCAGGCTCGGAAAAGCTTCGAGATTAAAAATCTGTCTAGTACAGGGTTTAGGGTCCCTCATTTTGAATAAAAGTGGGGAATTGCAGTGCACGGTAATAACAGTGACGAGAGAGAGAGAGAGAGAGAGAGAGAGAGAGAGAGAGAGAGAGAGAGAGAGAGTTTTGAGTTTTAATGTACTCTTCAGAGTACCAATAAACATCAACTTAGAGAGTACCCTATATATGAAAATGAGAGAGAGAGAGAGAGAGAGAGAGAGAGAGAGAGAGAGAGAGAGAGAGAGAGAGAGAGAGAGAGAGAGAGAGGGGGTTAAGTTTTAATGTACCCTGCAAAGAGTACTAATAAACGTCAACTTAGAGTGTGCACTAAATATGAAAATGATAGAGAGAGAGAGAGAGAGAGAGAGAGAGAGAGAGAGAGAGAGAGAGAGAGAGAGAGAGAGAGAGAGAGAGAGAGGGTTAAGTTTTAATGTATACCAATAGCCATCAACTTTGAAAGTATCACTAAATATGAAAGAGAGAGAGAGAGAGAGAGAGAGAGAGAGAGAGAGAGAGAGAGAGAGAGGGTTAAGTTTTAATGTATACCAATAGCCATCAACTTTGAAAGTATCACTAAATATGAGAGAGAGAGAGAGAGAGAGAGAGAGAGAGAGAGAGAGAGAGAGAGAGAGAGAGAGAGAGAGAGAGGTTAAGTTTTAATGTACCCTTCAAAGAGTACCAAAACATCAACTTAGAGAGTACCACTAAATATATAAATGAGAGAGAGAGAGAGAGAGAGAGAGAGAGAGAGAGAGAGAGAGAGAGAGAGAGAGAGAGTACTAAAATCCATCAATGAAAAAAGATTTACTTCAATTTATTCAAATCACCATGGATTCTGCTTAATAAAAATACAAATATTCAGCTATGAATTTCCTCAGTAATATCGAGATAAATCTATTTTTCACGTGGGGAGATGTTGTCAGTTCTAATAAATAACAGAGTATAAATGGCGTACGTGCCTGTGTTGTTTAGTTGCCAGACGCACGATCATGGCTAACATTAACCTTAAATTGAATAAAAACTACAGAAGGTAGAGGGCTGCAATTTGGTATGTTTGATGATTGGAGGGTGGATGATCAGCATACCAATTAGCAGCCCTCTAGCCTCAGTAGAATTAATTTTCTTTTACAGAAAACTCAAAACTGAGTATAAGTATTTGTTATGGTTTTTTGGGTTTAGACGCATCCATTTAACATTTGTACGCTGATGTATTAAAATCATATCATCAACTTGAGCCTTAAATAATGGACTTATCCTGTGTAGACATCATTAATCTCATTTGCATTTGCAATAACAATGCCTCTAAAAGTATCTATGAATATATTTCCAGAATGTATTTTCATGCACAGCCTATATGTAATAATATACTTTATTTCGCCAGCTTTGTTGTTTCAAAACAATCTGAAACGATGATACTTATGTTATTGTTAAAAACAGTTGATATTACCGACACGTCCATATTTACACTAGAGGCATAAACAATTACACCCCGTAGGGGCTTAGTGCCGTCAGTGCACCTCACTTGGTGCACTGTAGGCATTACAAAAGGGTATTTGCAACGTCCCTTCGGTTCCTAGCTGCACTCACTTTTTAACCTTTTACTTGACCTCCATTCCCCCTTCCTTTCCTCACAGTCTTGCTGGCCAACCTCTCTGACTATTACTGCTAAGTACAGCCTTGCTGTTTTCTCCCAGTTCCATCTTTGGATCCCCGTACTTCTTATCGATTTTCTGGATCTCTTTATCTTGCTGTCCAACCACTCTAACGCACTCTTTCCAGGGTCTTATAAGCTGAATGGCTGAGAGTGCCCTAATGCTCGGCTTGACCTCCTGAATTTCATATCATCAAATCGAATAAACAGTTAAGAGGAATTGGTATTACCAGCTCTCTTACGTCAGGTATTTTGCAAACTTCCACATCTTGAAGTCTTTCTTTTCCTGTGACAATATCTTTACTTTATCCTTATATTGTTGCTGTTGTTGAATTGAACTGAATATAAATTTAGGCCAAAGTCCAAGGGCTGGGACCAATGAGGTCGTTCAGGACCGTAAAGGTTTGCAAGGTGTAACAGGAGGAAAACCTCGCAGTTGCACTATGAATCAATTGATAGAAGAGGGTGGGAAGTAAAATGGAAGAGAATATGAACGGAGGTACAGTCAAAGGAACGAAAGGGATTGCAGCTAGGGGCCGAAGGCACGCTGCAAAAGAATGAATGAATGATCTTAAGGTATCAGGCGTCGTGACTTCTATGGTCATTGACGCCGGGCACGCTGCAAAGAACCTCAAGTAATGCCTACATTGCACCACATGAGGCGCACTGACGGCGCTACGACCCTACGGGGGTAATGTTGTTGTTCCATGCAGGTCGATAACGCCGTCTTGGGTCAATGACCTGTTTACGCAGTCAATTCCACTGGGGGAAAGTATCGCTTCATTACGCTTGCCCGAGAGTAAGTGGTATCCCCTTCTGCTACCTTTAGCCCTGATCTCGGGTAATGGAACTCTATTTTCCCCTACGTGAAAACGTGGCTAATAGGTTACGGTACCTGAAGAATTCTAACAGTTCGAAAACACGGTTTATTCTGCCTCACACCATTTTACTCTCAACCCCGTTTTCATTTTAATATAACCGTATTCATTTCGGTCTTCTAATACCATCCATTCTACTATCAATCTTTGCATCACTAGACCCCGTATGACATCATCAATCTATCTATGTAATTTTCTCAGTTTTAAGAGATTGATTGATTGATTTATAGATTTTAGGCATTTTACTCTCAACCCCGTTTTCATTTCAATATAATTGTACTTATTTCGTTCTTCTAATACCATCTATTCTACTATCAATCTTTTCATCACTAGACCCCGTATGACTTCATCAATCTATCTATCTACTTTTCTCAGTTTTAAGAGATTGATTGATCGATTTACAAATTTTAGGCATTTTACTCTCAACCCTGTTTTCATTTTAATATAACTGTATTCATTCCAGTCTTCTAATACCATCCATTCTACTGTCAATCTTTTCATCACTAGACCCCGTATGACATCATCAATCTATCTATTTAATTTTCTCAGTTTTAAGAGACTGACTGATTGATTTATATATTTTAGGCATTTTACTCTCAACCCCGTTTTCATTTTAATATAACTGTATTCATTTCGTTCTTCTAATACCATCTATTCTATTGTCAATCTTTTCATCACTAGATCCCTTATGACACCATCAATCTGTCTATCTAATTTTCTAAGTTTTAACAGATTGAGTGATTGATTTACAGATTTTAGGCATACATACCAAGCACTGGGGCAACTAAGGCCATTCAGCGCTGAAACGGAAATTGACAGTAAAAAGGTCTGAAAGATGTAACAGGAGGAAAACCTCGCAGTTGCACTATGAATCAATTGTTAGGAGAGGGTGGACAGTACGATGGAAGAAAGAGAATATGAACGGAGGTACAGTAAAATGAATGAAAGCAGTTGCAGCTAGGGGCAGAAGGAACGCTGCCGGCCCCTAGCTGCAACTGCTTTCATTCCTTTTGCTGAGCTCCGTTCATATTCTCTTTCTTCCATCTTGCTGTCCACCCTCTCCTAAAAATTGATTCATAGTGCAACTGCGAGGTTCTCCTCCTGTTATACCTTCCAAAATCTCATGAGTTTATAGCATATGACTCATAATACTGTTTTCTTGTTTGATTTTAACAGCCAATTCTCTTACGCTTCATTGAAACCAACAGCATTCGGTTCAATCTTAACCTCCCATTTTAAATTAAAAATTTTCAAAGTCTATCACGTTACTTGTTCGACCTCCAGAAGTCCCCGTCTGATTTGCTTCACTTAATCTCAAGATCCTTTCCTTTCCTTTTCTCAGAACACCTTATGGCAGAATTCACCCAGTCCCCGATAACTCGCCGCGTTGCCATGACAACAGAAGTTTCAACAAGTAAAAAAAAAAAAGCTTCTCCAGTTACGGTAAGACTTCGTCACAAATTGGTTTTCGAAAATTGATAAAGAGGCATCGCATTTTCTCTCTGCTACTTCGGTACATCGACCAGTCAGAAGCCGTAACATCGCCTGCGTAAATTTACCAATCTAGAGATAGTAAGTTCTTCAATAATTTCCGTGACTCTCGTCTCGTTTCCTCCTCCATTAAATTCCTGAACGCCGTAGGGAGGTACTGCCTTCGGTGCAACACACGTGGTGAACTGTGAGCATTACTAGATGGTGTCTGCAGCGTCGTTTCGGCCCCTAGCTGCACCCACTTTTCAATTTTTACCTTCATTCCCACTTCCTTTCTTCATTCTTGCTGTCCAGCACCTCTAACTGTTACTTCTTAGTGCATCTGTTGGGTTTTCTCCCACTTCCACCTTTAGATCCTTCTATTTCATCTCCTTCATTTTCTGGATCTCTTTATCTTGCTGTTCAACCACTCTAACTTCTACTTAAGGTCTTCAGCTACTCTTGATGGATTAAATTTCAGAAACAATCAGTGTATCAAACCCTCGAAAGGTCTGTCTCAAATTTCTGTAACATAGAGAGGTGATCATCTTGTGACTCTCTCTCTCTCTCTCTCTCAATATATATATACATACATTATATATATATATATATATATATATATATATATATATATATATATATATATATATATATATAATATATATCTAAAAGTCCCTTTACTCAGACTGTATCAAAGATGTTGCTTAATTAAATGTGATTCGTTTTACCCAACGCTGTCATTTGCATTCCTTCTAGAGTTAAAGATCCCAACTGCAGCTTTTGCAGACACTTTCTTGATATGCTTTTAAAACGGTTTTTGTTTAATTTTCGGCTTTTTTTATCGAGAGTTCGGATGAACGGTGGAGGGGAACATTTCAACTAAGTTGAATCTGAATTTCTGTTATGAAATTTATGAAAAAATAGGCATGAGGTTATTTATTTATTTTAAGAAATATCGCCACTTGAGTTTCTCTGTAATGAAATATATAAAAATTGGCATAAAGGGAATTTTTATTTCTTGAGAATATCACTACTCAAAGTTTCCTATCATTAGTTGCGATTTCAAAATATTATTTTGTAAGGAATATATATATTTTGGGGTAATTGGGCGTCATTCTGATCATAGAATTCTGGTATTTAACAATTTAACAATATTACAGATTTTTTTTTTACCAATGATGGATTGGCTGTCATTGTATTCGTCTTCAAAATCATTGTCTTTTCCGTAAAAAAAACTCTAATGATATACGGCCAATGATGACTTGGCTAATCATTACTTTCATCTTAAAAATTAGTCTTTTCCATAAAAAAACTCCCTAATGATATGCAGCCATAGAAAAAGAATTGACAAAAGAATTGCCCATTAAAAATACTCCCTAATGATATGCAGCCACAGAAAAATAATTGAAAAAAAAAATTCTCCCTAATGATCAAGTAAAAAAAAAATACTCCCTATTGATATGCAGCCATAGAAAACGAACTGAACAAACAAAAAATATTCCCTAATGATATGCAGCCATAGAAAACGAACTGAACAAGTAAAAAAATACTCCCTGATGATATGCAGCCATAGAAAAAGAATTAACAAGTAAAAAAAATACTCCCTAATGATTTGCAGCCACAGAAACAAACAAAAAAAATGACAAAACCGAGAAAATGTTACATACCTCGTTTCCCTTCTCACTCGGAGCCGACATCATGATATTCCTCCTACGCAGCTCCTTCCTCTAAATCCACAGAGCTGGGGAAGGACATTTCCCAAGGACCCTCGTTTAAAGTTGGGCACAATTTAAACTTGAGACACAAATAGTGCTTTGTAAGAAGAAAAGGAAAAGTCACAGCCAGTTTTCATGTCTCTTTTTTTTTTCTTAACCATTATGTTTTTTTTTTTTTTGCCTTATCACGCCAAAATTGTTCTTCTTTTAAGCAAGGTTTTTTTCAAGTTTGTACGTAATGATTTGACAAGTTATTCCCAAATTAAGATATATTTTCTTTGTACGTGTGTTTGTAGTTACGTTGGCGATTAATGATTTAACTCCAGTCGTGCCATAATTACGATTCTCGTGTGTGGGTTTGAAAGTTTGCCCATAGTAATTTTCCTCAAACGACACCACAATTATAATTCTTGGACGTGAGTGTGTTAGTCTGCCCGTAACGACTTCACTTTAATCATACCAGAATTATGGTTCATATACGTAACTTTGTCAAGTTGCCAATAATAGTTTAACTTACAGCACGCATGATATGAGAACATAACTACTTTTATTTAACCCATTATGGTCAGGATATTCCTAGATTTTCACATGTCTATTACAAACGTAACTTATTACTAAACTATTCCATGCCCTTAAAAACTGCTGGGAATTGTAGGCATGACAGCATTCCCTTTAAAGAAATAGTAAATCATATTGCTGCCACCATTTCAAATTTTGGAATGATATATTAACCTCTTTGGCGATTTTCTCCTGACGGTTCTGTCGTTACGCCGAGAGCTTCTAGAGAATGGAATTTCTTATTTAAAAAGTTCCATTTCCTGAACATTACAACCCCTGGAATTATTTATCTAAAAAGTCCCATTTCCTTAACATTGCAAGTCCTGGAATTTCTTTTTTAAAAAGTCCCATTTCCTTAACATTACAAGTTCCGATCATTTACCAGGCTCCGATATTCGCCTACAGTACAATATCTAAACACAGTCTTGCAGCAAGACTCTTAAAATGAATATTTGTTCGTTCTCTTTTTGTGGCTTTTTACATACCCCACAATTTAACCGCAAGGAAGTGAGCGTTCAATTATTAAAAATATAAAACAAATAAAAAACGCGCCGAAGTTTCTTCGGCGCAATCCAGTTTCCTGTACAGCGTATAATGCTGTATGAAATTCTCGGCAGCGCTCATTTGCTCCCCAGATGCGGTCAAGTGAAGGTGCGTCGGCGACGCCTCCTGAAACCGCTGCTTCCAGACGCACGGTCCATGGCTAACCTTAACCTTAAATAAGATAAAAACTACTGGGGCTAGAGGGTTTCAATTTAGTATGTTTCCTGACTGGAGGGTGGACGATCAACATACCAATTTGCAAACCTCTAGCCTCAGTAGTTTTTAAATCTGAGGGTGGACAGATAAAGTGCGGGCGGACAGACAAATAGCCATCTCAATGGTTTTCTTTTACAAGAGGCTAAAAGGCGAACCAGGAATAATCCCTAATGTTAAATACAAATTCAAAATAAAAGAAATAATATCTGGGAGATTAAAAATATGTTCCGGCGGAGTAAAATGTCATGAGAAGCTGAATACGAGATCGTGACAGAAATAATTTAATGTTTTCTATATTGCTGAAGAGTACATATCTGATACTGCTTACTTTTCAAGCGAGGAAGTGTCTATTCAATCTCTTATTAAATGTTTGAAAAGCAGTGACTCAAAACAGGATTAAATCTACTGTAATATAGTTTTTGGTCGCCTTTGCTATTATTATTATTATAATTATTATTATTATTATTATTATTATTATTATTATTATTATTATTATTATTATTATTATTATTATTAAAAGGTTGGAATGCAAGGAACCAATAAAGGCTTATGTCTATGTTAATAATAATAATAATAATAATAATAATAATAATAATAATAATAATAATAATAATAAAAATAACAATAATAATAATAATATTATTATTAAGGTTGGAATGCAAGGAACCAATAAAGGCTTAGATCTATGTTAATAATAATGATAATAACAATATTATTATTATTATTATTATTATTATTATTATTATTATTATTATTATTACAACCAGGCACAAATACAAATAACAGCATAAAGTCAGATTAAAAATACCCCTTATGTACCCCCTTAAGACTTTCAGCTGGTCGTCAAGTCTGCACTGGCTGGGAAATATCCTGGTTCGTCTGGACAAAGGAAGATCTGAGGATCGAATTACTTCAGGGAAAATGAGTCCAGTGGAAACCTGGATAAAATTCCAATGGGTAATCTATACTTATATTTCTTCTTGCCTGGGCAGCTTTAGGTGAATTCAGGGGAAAGTTGTGGTGCGAATCTTTGATCTACTACTTCGCTAAATGGGATAGTATATTGGTATATTACATAGTGTGTTAGTGTATTTACTCAAGCAATGGGATTAGTATATTAGATAGTATGTTAGTGTATTTACTCAATGGATAGTATATCAGTATATTAGATAGTGTGTTAGTGTATTTACTCAATGGATAGTATATTAGTATATTAGATAGTATGTTAGTGTATTTATTCAAGCAATGGGATTAGTATATTAGATAGTATGTTAGTGTATTTACTCAAGCAATGGGATTAGTATATTAGAGAGTACGTTAGTGTATTTACTCAAGCAATGGGATCAGTATATTAGATAGTATGTTAGTGTATTTACTCAAGGGATAGTATATTAGTATATTAGATAGTATGTTAGTGTATTTACTCAGTCTTACAGTGTTTGTATTGCCCGACCTAGTTGATTTTGCTTGCTGCACTGGGCAGGCTGCAACTGAAAACATTATGGCGTTTTTTAGCACCAGATTTAGTACTGCTCATTTTGCTAGGAGTTTTATCTTGGCTACAACTAAAACGTGGAATTTAGACCAAAGACCAAGCACTGGGACCTGTGAAGTCATTCAGCGCTGAAAGGGAAACTGACATTGAGAAGGACTGAAAGGTGAAACAGGAGGAACAACTCGCAGTTGCACTAAGACTCAATTGTTAGGAAAGAAAGAGAATATGAACAGAGGTCCAGTAATAGGAATGAAACGGGTTGCAGCTAAGGGACGCTGCAAAGAACCTCAAGTAATGCCTACAGCGCACTGCGCGAGGTGCACTGACGGCACTAACCGCGCCCCCCCCCCCCCAACGGGGCTGAATTCCAGGAGTATCGGTTTGTAATTTCTGTTTCCTCGTACATGTTCATTTGTCGCCTCTTCCTATAACGTGTCTCTTTTCGCTGGCTGATTTCCCTTTGGACACCTCTTGGGTTTACAGCCTGTTTGTTCTGCCCGTAAGGGTTTCCAGCTGAAGATTTAGAGAGAGGAAGAAGCATTTCTAGGAGTGACAGTGTTATGAACTTGAAAGAGGTGGCACTCTGCGTCAGAGTCTTTGTTTAGTAAGCGCTTTTTACATCGTTTTTCTTCTAAATATTTCGTAGAAACTGAATTTTATACTTTTTGCTAATTTAATATTTTTGTAGGAACTGGCATCAAATGATGACGACGTCGGAAAAACTTTGACTGTTTTCTTAAATGGAGATGAAATTGGGCTTACAGATGACGAGAGAGAGAGAGAGAGAGAGAGAGAGAGAGAGAGAGAGAGAGAGAGAGAGAGAGAGAGAGAGAGAGAGCACTGAAAATGCTAAATGTCTGCTTCTAGCACCTCTTTTATTTATTTAGTGGCAGAACTGTTGAGAGAGAGAGAGAGAGAGAGAGAGAGAGAGAGCACTGAAAATGCTAAATGTCTGCTTCTAGCACCTCTTTTATTTATTTAGTGGCAGAACTGTTGAGAGAGAGAGAGAGAGAGAGAGAGAGAGAGAGAGAGAGAGAGAGAGAGAGAGAGAGAGTCATACTTTCTCTCTGTTTCATTCACAGACAACCTCATTCAGGGTTGGCCTCAAAATCTTTCACGACATTTGCAGCTCCCAATAACCTGAGTCAACCTTAACAGACATTGTTGAACTGAACCGAATTGAATATAGAATTTGGGCCAAAGGCCCAGCACTGGGACCTACGAGGTCATTCAGCGCTGAAACGGAAATGGACAGTACAAGGTTTGAAAGGTGTAACAGGAGGAAAACCTCGCAGCTGCACTATGAATCAATTGTTAGGAGAGGGTGGAAAGTAAGATGGACGAGAGGATATGAAAGGAGGTACAGTAAAAGGAGTGAAAGGGGTTGCAGCTAGGGGCCGAGGGGACGCTGCAAAGACCCTTAAGTAACGCCTACAGTGCACCGCATGAGGAACAGACAGTGTTATTGTGCTTAAATTACTTCAAGCCTTGCAGATGTAGAAACCAGGGCAAACTAAAGAGCGGGTTCTGAATTCTTTAACACCTCCGGTTCCTCAACACAGAAACGTAGCCAATATAAATCTGACTTAAGTTAATTATTCAGGTGACAATGCCGAGTGACACCTAAGACCCTGATAGGTAATTTTCATTTTACATTCTGTCTTGTTTCTTCACTGTATTTTTTGTCACATCTTTGTGTAAAGTGTTGTTATGGATTTATAAATCTGTCTTCATATGAAGTAAATATTGTTGTGGTGTCTGGAGATCATCTGACTATTCTCTTAATTATCAAGGATATTTTCATCTTCAGGTGTTGCAGTGTGTTATATTCATATCCTTTTCATGTCATTCATGAGTTGTCATTTTTCAGCATATGGTACTCGATCAGTCATCTATAAATAACGGTCTATTTCGCATTCATATTTTGTGAAAGCAGAAATTCTGGTAGATCTCTCTCTCTCTCTCTCTCTCTCTCTCTCTCTCTCTCTCTTCCAACATCCTCTCTCTTCTCCCTCTCTTCCAACCATCGTCTCTCTCTCTCTCTCTCTCTCTTAACCATCGTCGCTCTCTCTCTCTCTCTCTCTCTCTCTCTCTCTCTTAACCATCGTCGCTCTATCTCTCTCTCTCTTAACCATCCTCTCTCTCTCTCTCTCTCTTTCTTCCAACCATCCTCTTTATTTCTCTCTCTCTTCAAACCATCGTCTCTCTCTCTCTCTCTCTCTCTCTCTCTCTCTCTCTCTCTCTCTCTCTCTCTCTCTCTCTCTCTCTCTTCCAACAATCGTCTATCTCTCTTTCTTTCTCTATCTCCCAACCATCATCTCTTTCTCTCCCTCCCTCTTTCATCCATCGTCTCTCTCTCTCTCTCTCTCTCTCTCTCTCTCTCTCTCTCTCTCTCTCTCTCTCTCTCTCTCTCCTTATCTCGTAATTCCTAGTCTCTTTTCATTCTCACAATTTACTCTGAAGGATGAACGCCCCCCGGCCGACTAGAGTTCTTTCTCCTTGCGTTTATCAAGTTAATACCACTTTTATTTTTTTTCATTTCTTCTCGCTTATCTCGGTAATTCCTTGATCTTGTCCTGCTCCTGCGGATTTCGTGAGCGGCAGAACCTATTCTTTATCTAAGAACGTTGTCTCTGAAATACAGCATTTATTGTCCTTTGCATTTACTGTCCTTTATTTATTTATTGTCCTTTGTTTAGCATCAATTGTCCTTTGTTTGGTATTTATTGTCCTTTGTTTAGTATTTATTGTCCTTTGTTTGGTATTTATTGTCCTTTATTTATTTATTGTCCTTTGTTTAGTATTTATTGTCCTTTGCATCTATTGTCCTTTGTTTAGTATTTATTGTCCTTTGTTTAGTATTTATTATCCTTTGTTTAATATTTATTGTTCTTTGTTTGGTATTTATTGTCCTTTGTTTAGTATTTATTGTTCTTTGCAGTTATTGTCCTTTGTTGAGTATTTATTGTCCTTTGTTTGGTATTTATTAGCCTTTGTTTGGTATTTATTGTCCTTTGCATTTATTGTCTATTGTCCTATGCCTGTATTGTCCTTTGTTTAGTATTTATTGTCCTTTGTTTAGCATCTATTGTCCTTTACATTATTTTGTCCTCTGTTTAGTAACACGATATGAAAGGGAAATTGAAAAGAAATATATCAGTTGCTTTTTCCTAAACAGAAGCATAACAGAGACGGCGACGACACGACGATTTTCTCAAGTGTCTTTCAAGGAACAGATCTCGTAAGAGTTTACTGAACTGGATTGAATAAAATATAGAATTTTGGCCAAGGGCCAAGCACTGGGACCTGTGAGGTCATTCACTGCTGAAACGGAAACTGACAGTAAAAGGTTTGAAAGGTGTAACAGGAGGAAAACCCCGCAGTTGCACACTATGAATTAATTGTTAGGAGAGGGTGGAGAGTAAGGTGGAAGAAAGAGAATATGAAAGGAGGTACAGTAAAAGGAACGAAATTGGTTGCAGCTAGGGGCCGAAGGCACGCTGCGAAGAACTTCAAGCAATAAGTTCAGTATACCTTAGTTTAACCAGACCACTGAGCTGCTTAACAGCTCTCCTACGGCTGGCCCGAAGGATTAGACTTATTTTACGTGGCTAAGAACCAATTGGTTACCTAGCAACGGGACCTACAGCTTACTGTGGAATCCGAACCACATTATACCGAGAAATGAATTTCTATCACCAGAAATAAATTCCTCTAATTCTTCATTGGCCGGCCGGAGAATCGAACGCAGGCCTAGGAGAGTGCTAGCCGAGTACGATATCGACCCACCAAATGAGGAACTACTTTAAGTAATGCCTACAGTGCACCGGATGAGGTGTGGTGACGGCACTAACCAAGCCCCACTACGGAGGAGTTTACTGAAGGATTTCGTCTCAGGAATCTACTATTATCCGCGAGAAGGAAAACAAACAGAACCAAATTTCACATCTATAACAATTCGGGAAACGCCTCAGATAACATTATTATCTTTTGTTTCGGAAACACGATGTGAGAGAGAGGTAAAGGAAGGAAAATATTTTGATGTGACGCGCTCAATAAAGGCCTTTCGAAGGTACTCCTGAGAGAGAGAGAGAGAGAGAGAGAGAGAGAGAGAGAGAGAGAGAGAGAGAGAGTTACAAGATGATCATCTCTCTATGTTACCGATATCATTTGGAATCTGAGAGATGAACTGAAACAATGAGAGAGAGAGAGAGAGAGAGAGAGAGAGAGAGAGAGAGAGAGAGAGAGAGAGAGAGAGAGCCAAGATCACCTCTCTTTTGTTACCGATATCATTTGGAATCTGAGAGATGAACTGAAACAATGAGAGAGAGAGAGAGAGAGAGAGAGAGAGAGAGAGAGAGAGAGAGAGAGAGAGAGAGAGAGAGAGAATCACAAGATCACCTCTCTGTGACCGATATCATTTTGAATCTGAAAGATGAACTGAAAAATATGAGAGAGAGAGAGAGAGAGAGAGAGAGAGAGAGAGAGAGAGAGAGAGAGAGAGAGAAAGTTCTGTCTGCGTAAACTTCTGTGGCCTTTCGACCTTATCAAATGGTATTATTTTCATGGTACAGTTAAAAATGATACAAGAAGTATTTTTAATCCTACAGTTCCAATTATTTTTTAAATCTGTATCTGCTATTCAGTACGAACTTCAATGTTATTAAAGGGCAAATGTATTCGTTACCAATATACAATTTCATATTCACATCATTTTCAAAAGAATGAAACTGTTGATATTTTGGAGGCTTTGTAGCACCCCGAGCTTTGGAATTCGATTCTTGCCTCTGTTATTTCATATTCATGTAATTTTCCATATCCTTCGTTACCTCTCGCTCTGCTGTTTTTTCCTCTTTCATTTTTCTTTTTTTTTTTTTTGGACTTTAGCACTTAAACGAGTGTAAATGTGCTATCATCGTACCCTGGTAACCTACCGTTCAAGGAATCGTGAGCACTGCTGACCGGTAGGTTGCCAGGCAAGATAATGGCCTTTACAGCTCTTTGTCTTTGCTATTTCTTCTGACCTGGGGTAGTTAGAGGCATTTGGGTGCCTGCTAAAACGATGGCTGAGTGCGTGAAGTCACTGTCCCCCATTGAAAACACCTAAAAGAGGCGGGTTTGAATTCAAGTCAGAGTAATGCACTATCATACAAAATATCCTTTGGGTATAAGTAACTCCCATGGTATAGTGAATTCGATAATAATGATCCATTGGTGAGTTAACACATAAAGCAATAAAAACGTATTGGGTAAGGTTTGTGACTGATATATATAAATATGAATATATATACATACATATATATTTATACAGATATATATATGTACATACATTTATATATACAGTATATATATATATATATATATATATATATATATATATATATATATATGTACAGTATTACATACATATACACACACACACACACACACACACATATATATATATATATATATATATAAACAGTGGCATCTCAGACAAAGGAACCTACTTCCAGGCAGGTGAACTAGATGGCGCTAGGTATGAAGAGACTGCACAGATTTCAACTCGAATCTTGGTGTGCTTCGCTCCCCTATCCACATACAAGGTTATCTGGTGGATTTTGCAATGCTCAACATGAAGTTTCAACAGGAGGTCAATAAACCGAAGTTGAGAATACCTCGGAAAATTCTGTACCTTTCAATATTCGAGAATGACGGGAGGTGTTAACAAAGCAAGTTCTTTAAGAGTATCCATTTTTAAAACACCGGTTGTCCCCTTTTCCCACACCTTCTCTCTCTCTCTCTCTCTCTCTCTCTCTCTCTCTCTCTCTCTCTCTCTCTCTCTCTCTCTCTCTCTCTCCAGCAAAGCCAGTGAATGTAAGAAAGAATAAAACTTGTTAGTCTCTTTCTCATTCTCTCTCTATTTCTGTTTCCCAGCAAGTTCCAACGCATGTTGAGCTGAAACTGAAATAATAAGCAACAGATGCAGTAAATGACCCTTTCTCTCTCTCTCTCTCTCTCTCTCTCTCTCTCTCTCTCTCTCTCTCTCTCTCTCTCTCTCTCTCATAAGTAAGTGCCAGACCAAAGTTTTTAACACTACGATTTATACCCCCATTTGATGTCCTATCAATAATCAATCTAACTTCCATTTTCTTAAGCAGTCTTCAGTATGGATATATATATATATATATATATATATATATATATATATATATATATATATACATATATACTTATATAGATATATATATATATATATATCAAAATAATCAACATACAATCACGTATGGAACAGAAATAAATTTCTGACTCATCATTCAGGATCGAACCTAGGTCTTTCAATCGAAAGACCACACCGCTTGTTTGGCACCGGTCTCGTCTTTCAATTGAAAGACCTGGGTTCCCCGATCCGGTCAAGTGAAGATGGCGTGAGTCAGACATTTATATATATTATATATAGACATATATATATAAATACATTATATATATATATATATATATATATATATATATATATATATATATATACAAAGTAGTAGCCGCATGTTCGACCATTAAGCGACGAGAAGCGCATGCAAATAAACCACATTAAAAACTGCTGTGCCTCTGTCACCACTTAATTATGACCTTGGTAGCCGAACGGCCGCAGTGGCTGAACCATACCTAACAAGGGCATGGGGCTGGCAACCTCACCCCGAAAGACTCAAATGGCAAAATCCCCTTTGAAGCCACTCTAAACGAAAAAGGTGCACGATGAATAATGACTCGCAACAGTGTCAATAAAAAATCCTTTATCCCCGTATTACCAGGACATTGATTCCTTAATGTGTCGTTAATGCAAGATGCAGAGAGAAAGGGTAAAAGGTTTCTCAGTAAGCCTTTGCAGGTAGTGACACGAGCGTGAGGCATTCATTAGAGTTTTGATGTCCTTTTTCACACGCCCGAAACACTCGTCCAAAGAACGGGGGACAGGCGCCGTGCGCTCATATTGAAAGCTCTATGACGTTCGTAAAACCCCTCTCGGAACTCTGCATAAACTGAGCGAGGGTGGCGGAGCTTTGAAGCTTTGGAGAGAGAGAGAGAGAGAGTTAAAGCATTGAAAATGCTAAATGTTTGCTTCTAGCACCTTTTCATTTATTTAGTGCCAAACTGTGGAGAGAGAGAGAGAGAGAGAGAGAGAGAGAGAGAGAGAGAGAGAGAGAGAGAGAGAGAGAGAGAGAGACAACCCACTAGAAAGATAAAAGTTTGAAGAATCAAGGAAAAGTCTAGAAGCAAATTTCGAAATACAATTATCTGAGATTGGGGATGAAGAGAGAGAGAGAGAGAGAGAGAGAGAGAGAGAGAGAGAGAGAGAGAGAGAGAGAGAGAGAGAGAGAGAGAGAGAGCCTACTTGAAAGATATATGTGTGTTCGAAGAATCGGGAAAAAGTCTAGAAGCAAATTTCGAAATACAATTATCTGAGATTGGGGATGAATAAAGAGAGAGAGAGAGAGAGAGAGAGAGAGAGAGAGAGAGAGAGAGAGAGAGAGAGAGAGAGAGAGAGAGAGAGAGCTGACAGTCATTAGACCCTTCGTGTAAATGGAAAAGAACCTTTTCTTATTTTAAGTTGTAGATTTTTACTAAATATGTCTCGGTTCACAAATCATTAGGACCAGGGCGAGGTGGCCGCTTGGGGGACATTATGAATGAATGAGACTGAAGCAAAATATTTCAATTAAAAATGATTTTTCTGACACTTTTCACAGATGAACGTCAATCTTTAATGTTTTCCTTCCCTCCTCTTTCACAATTGCAGATTTTTTTCTGGCTGGTTTCCATCCAAATGATACTTTTAACATATTTACTAAGTATTTCAAAACGAATCTAAACCCACCAATAAGCAAGTAAAAAATGCGCCGAAGTTTCCTAAGCGCAATCGGGTTTTCTGTACAGCGTATAATCATTGCTACCGAAAGCAGATCTATCTTTCGGTGGTCTCGATATAATGCTGTATGAAACGCGGCCCATGAAACTTTAACCACGGCCCGGAGGTGGCCTGTCCTATATCGTTGCCAAAAGCACGATTATGGTTAACTTTAACCTTAAATAAAATAAAATCTATTGAGGAGGACAGAGGGCTGTAAATTAGTATGTTTGATGACTGGAGGGTGGATGATCAACATACCAGTTTGCAGCCCTCTAATCTCAGTAGTTTTTAGGATCTGAGGGCGGACAGAAAAAGTGCGGACAGAGTAAAGTGCGGACAGGATAAAGTGCGGACAGAATAAACTGCGGACGGACAGACAAAGCCGGCACAACAGTTTTCTTTTACAGAAAACTAAAAGCTGGGTATTTGGGTATGCTTATTAAAATCTCGATTCATTTTTCACCAAAGCAGCTTTTGGGGAAGTCAAGAATCTTCTCGACTGGATATAACCCTTGTTTACGAAATCGAATGAATGCATACCAGTGAAACCAACATCATATCGCAATGTATAACTTCTTGGAGACAATGAAAAGATAAAATCTCATCTCAAAAGTGAAATTTAATCTTCTCGTGAAATCTACCGGAAGTTCGAAAAACTGTATAAATATTAAGTGTCATTTTAGTCACAGAAATCGGTAATCCACAGATTTAACAGATCCGTCACTGTTTCCTTCCCTCTAAGCAAGATTCGGAATTTTCCACCGACTTCTGCGCTTTCCTGCTTCTCACGGCCATTCCTCCTTTGGAAAATGATTATTCTCTCGGTCTGAAGCATAAATTACACTTGATTTACTTTTGTTTTTCCTTTGTTATACAGTATTTACTATTATTTATATTTTCTGTTATAAGTGTCTATTTGCGTTATTATTATACTTTATCTGTATTTTTATTTTTTTTTATTTTATATATTTCTATAACCTTTCACTATTATCCTCTTACCTTTATACCTTCTGCTGATATTGTCGTTTTACGTAAGAAAAAATAAAGTCATGCAAAAACGATTAATGTTTCGACTTCAAAATATCACATGATATTCCCTTTCCTTTTTCAGTAGGAAAATGTTCTAGTTGTAAATGATATGAATTATATCTTCTACTTTTGTATTTCAATTTGATATTGTCTTAAATACGAGCACAATTTTTATTGTTATTTTAGTTTTCTGTAAAAGAAAACTATTGTGCCGGCATTGCCTGTCCGTCCGCACTTTATTCTGGCCGCACTTTTTTCTGGCCGCACTTTTTTCCGTCCTCACTTTTCTGTCCTCACTTTTTCTGTCCGCCCTCAGATCTTGAAAACTACTGAGGTTAGAGGGCTGCAAATTGGCTTGTTGTTCATCCACCCACCAATCATCAAACATATCAAATTGCAGTCCTCTAGCCTCAGTGATTTTTATTTCATTTAAGGTTAAAATCAGCCATAATCGTGCTTCTGGCAACGATATAGGATAGGCCACCACCGGGCCGTGGTTAAAGCCTAATGGGCCGCAGTTCATCACAGCATTATACCGAGATCACCGAAAGATAGATCTATTTCCGGTGGCCTTGATTATACGCTGCAGCGGTTGCACAGAAAACTCGATTGCGCCGATGAAACTTCGGCGTATTTTTTACTTGTTTTATATTTCAATATAAAACAACATTTATTGTTATTTGTTATTATTATCTACTGCACGTTACAAAGGTTAACTGGATTTCGCCCTCAACGCTTCCCACATTAATTAAAGCTTTGTCCCAATCAGAATATTTCTGACACGCTGGTTCGGATTTGGGAAGGAGTTGCAACAGATCGCAAATTAATTCATTTAAACGAACTTAAAGCAAGAGGGCGGCCTCATAAGAAACTGGAAGCTGATGTATCATGAATAGGAAAGAGAAATAAAAAAAAAATGAAGTTATTCAGAATTTCCTTTTCCCCAACCGCGTGCCTCGAGGAAACAAATCGCCAAGGAGAGGGCTGATTGAATAAGCCCGAAATTTCGACACAGGACAGGGGTGGGCTCTGGGGTGGGGGCGGTCAGTAATGCATCATGAATGAAATGATCCCGAAAAAAAAGGTACG
>NC_089749.1:55698607-55706107 GCF_040412425.1 Macrobrachium rosenbergii | reverse complement strand
CCAAGGGGATTTCTTTGTGGTCACCGGTCCAAGTATCTAACAGACCTAATGTTTTTCACTTCCCAGATCAGACGAGTTTTGATATACTGTACACATTTATGCATATATATGTATATACTGTATATATATTATATATACATATACGTATATATATATATATATATATATATATATATATATATATATATATATATAGAGAGAGAGAGAGAGAGAGAGAGAGAGAGAGAGAGAGAGAGAGAGAGAGAGAGAGAGAGACTCAAATCCTTTATTCCAAATATTTTTGGATACGCCTTTCACTGCAAGCCTTGAAATCTGAAAGGATAAGAATAAAGATTCTCTCTTCTCCCTTCCATACATCCCCGGCTATAACCTAACTACAGTCGACTGACCACCAGGTACTCAAGTCACCACTATGTCAACGGAGTGGTAATGGGTTTTACACTAATTACTCACTAATTATTCGCGAATTGTCACAGGACCTCTAGCTAATGAAAGATTGATTGAGCGGTTTCACTCTGCCATCTGGCGTTACACTTCCCAGGGTCATCGATTTTGTTAACATTTTATGTAAAAAAATTAAAACATTCTTACTCTTGAGTGAAATTTTATATTCGTATATTTGTACTGGAGAGAGAGAGAGAGAGAGAGAGAGAGAGAGAGAGAGAGAGAGAGAGAGAGAGAGAGAGAGAGAGACCCCAGTTTCATAGCTTGCATCTTGACTAAAATTTCCCAGTGTCTGCTATTATTATTATTATTATTATTATTATTATTATTATTATTATTATTATTATCATTATTATTATTATTATTATTATTATTATTATTATTATTATTGTTATTATTATTATTCAAAGCGAGGAGAAATCTCTGTAAACTTAATCAAAATTCTTCTTCTTCTTCTGAGAGAGAGAGAGAGAGAGAGAGAGAGAGAGAGAGAGAATTATTCTTTTATAATCATAATATATTAAACTGACATTAATGTCATTAGAATTAAATATGGACATCTGTCAAAGCCGTCACATAATATTTGCACGAGAGAAAATTCAAATGAATAATGTAAGATAATTGGAGTTCATTGGAATCTTCCAGTTCTTTGTATTTTTTTAATTTAAGAGAATTGTAAGAGGAATAACAGAGTTTTCTTTACATTCTGATTTTAGTTAGTACGAAATATAGAGACATAACCACACAAACACAATATACAGTATATATGTATATGTATATGTATATGTATATATATATAAATATATAGAATATATATATGCATATATAAATATATATATATATATATATATATATATATATATATATATATATATATATATATATATATATATATCTGAATCACGAAAATATGGAACGTGATATATATATATATATATATATATCCTTTATATATATATATATATATATATATATATATATATATATATATATATATATATATATATATATATATATATGTGTGTGTGTGTGTGTGTGTGTATGTGTGCATAATTTTTAAATGTGTAAACGTGTACACTGAAAAGTTAAGTTATGGATAGTTCTCACAAAATCATTTAACTGAAATAAATAGCATGGAATGTTAAAAACACTTTTTTTTTTTAAATGGCACCATTAATTTTCCTGCCGCCGAATGTTGCTGTCAAAAAGTTTAGAAACCAAAATAGTATAATTGAATATCGGTATTTCACTCTTTTATTTATGATAACTTATTAATGTAATGTGTGATTTATTAAATTATATATATATATATATATTTTTTATTCGAAAATCCCGAAGTATTTTTTTTTTTTTTTTTTGACTACTTGAAATTTCAGAAACGTGATCACAGTCATTACGGAGAGGTACATAAAGACTCCGTTTCTAAATCCATAACCGTTGACTCTAGATCCAGAAATGGAAATCGTCGCGTCGAATCGCGTAATGCATTTCCTGTGTATTTCCGGTCTGCGTCATTACGCCCATTCCGGAATCTTTCGGGCGTCTTTCCGGGGGCGGCTGTGACCACCGAGAGACACGGATCGCAAATGCGGAGACGGAATAGACAAATGACTCCATCTGCCTTCCTCGCTCGAGGTAAGTATTCTTATTACCTAGGCAAATCGAGTTTCCTCCTCTCTCTCTCTCTCTCTCTCTCTCTCTCTCTCTCTCTCTCTCTCTCTCTCTCTCTTCTATATACACGTGTTTATCTCTATATAAAATATATATATTTGTGTGTGTATGTATATATATATATATATATATATATATATATATATGTGTGTGTGTGTGTGTGTGTGTGTGTGTATATAGTATATTATATATATATATATATATATATATATAATCATATATATATATATATACATATATATATACATATATATATATATATATATTTATTTAGTCTGTATGAAATTAAGGACAATGAAAGGTACTATATATATATATATATATATATATATATATATATATATATATATATATATATATATATATATATATATATTTTATATTACATATATATATATATATATATACATATATATTCATATAGATACACATACATATATACTGTATATGTACTTATATTATATATATATATATATATATATATATATATATATATATATATATATATATATATATATATGTGTGTGTATATGTGTGTGTTAAGTATACCTTAGTTTTAGCAGACCACTGAGCTGATTAACAGCTCTCCTAGGGCTGGCCCGAAGGATTAGACTTATCTCACGTGGCTAAGAACCAATTGGTTACCTAGCAACGGGACCTACAGCTTATTGTGGAATCCCAACCACATTATGGCAGAGTGTGTGTGTATACATATATATTCATACACACACATATGTATATATATATATATATATATATATATATATATATATATATATATATATATATATATATATATATATATATATATATATATATATATATATATATTAATATATATATATATATATATATATATACATATATACTGTATACATATATATATATACACATACCCTTGTATTTACAACACACTTTCTCCCACACCTGGCCATAAGTACCTGCATGTCCGCGACAGAGATAAGTCTCCCCGTAACCCTAAATGCAACCTCATTACCATCTTAATAACCCTCTCCTGGAAAAACCTCTCCCCTCCTTGCAACCTCATTAGTATTCCGGCGCTCCGGAAGAACCCACAGGGTGAGAAGGGTCGTCCCCCCACAATTTCTTCTTCTGCTTTTCCTTTATTTTTATTTTTCTTTCTTTCCACCCTCTGACCCTCTACCAGGCTTTCATTTTGACGAGAGAGGAAAAAATTTGAATTTCTGAAGCTTTCAACTAATTGGTTGGTTTGTATTTTTTTTTTTTTTTTTTTGCCTTGTATGTCAGGTTTTTTTATTTTTTTCGCTTCAGTCCTTTGTTGTCTTGGGAATATAGGCTTTAGTTACTGTGTTTCGTTTGTTTCAGTATTACGTCGGAGCGTTTTATTGTTGTCACGTTTAAAAATATCACACAAATATATTTATCATTTTTACTTGTTTTTTTATATCGATGATACTGCAAATAACTGAATTTTTAAAAGGATCAATTTCTTCATGAAGATCAAGTGTTCAAGCACCATTCTGAGTTCGCTTGAAGGAGACTTCATTTGTTGAAAGATCTTCAGGGTAAAAATGCCTTTTCTCTCTCTCTCTTTCTAGTCATCCCCAACCTCAAATAATTCACTTGAAGGAGACTTAATTTGTTACAAGGTCTTAAAGGTAAAGATGCCTCTCTCTCTCTCTCTCTCTCTCTCTCTCTCTCTCTCTCTCTCTCTCTCTCTCTCTCTCTATTGATCCCCAATCTCAAATAATTAACTTGAAGGACACTTCATTTGTCACAAGGTCTTAAAGGTAAAGATGCTCTCTCTCTCTCTCTCTCTCTCTCTCTCTCTCTCTCTCTCTCTCTCATCTCTCTCTAATTAACTCTTTGTCTCTTAAAGGTCTCTCTCTCTCTCTCTCTCTTTCTCTCTCTCTCTCTCTCTCTCTCTATTCATCTCAATCTCAAATAATTAACTTGAAGGAGACTTCATTTGTCACAAGGTCTTAAAGGTAAAGATGCTCTCTCTCTCTCTCTCTCTCTCTCTCTCTCTCTCTCTCTCTCTCTCTCTCTCTCTCTCTCTCTCATCTCCAATCTCAAATAATTCATTTGAAGGAGACTTCATTTGTTGAAAGGTCTTAAAGGTAAAGATGCTCTCTCTCTCTCTCTCTCTCTCTCTCTCTCTCTCTCTCTCTCTCTCTCTCTCTCTCTCTCTCTCTATTCATCTCCAATCTCAAATAATTCATTTGAAGGAGACTTCATTTGTTGAAAGGTCTTAAAGGTAAAGATGCTCTCTCTCTCTCTCTCTCTCTCTCTCTCTCTCTCTCTCTCTCTCTCTCTCTCTCTCTCATCTCAATCTCAATAATTCATTTGAAGGAGACTTCATTTGTTGAAAGGTCTTAAAGGTAAAGATGCTCTCTCTCTCTCTCTCTCTCTCTCTCTCTCTCTCTCTCTCTTGCTCGCTCGCTCGCTCGCTCGCTCGCTCTCTCTCTCTCTCTCTCTATTCATCTCCAATCTCAAATAATTCACTTGAATGAGACTTCATCTCTTCCTCTCTTTCTTACTCTCTTGCATTATCTTTCACTTGCTCTCTTTGAACTGAGCTGAACTGAATACAGAATTTAGGCCAAAGGTCATGCACTGGGACCTATGAGGCCATTCAGCGCTGGAACGGAAATTGACAGTAAAAGGTTAGAGAGGTGTAACAGGAGGAAAACCTCGCAGTTGTACTATGTATCAATTGTTAGGAGAGGGCGGAAAGTAAGATGGAAGAAAGAGAATATGAAAGGAGGTACAGCAAAGGGAGCGAAATGGGTTGCAGTTAGCGGCCGAAGGCACGCTGCAAAGAGCTTTACGTAATGCCTAAAGTGCACAGCATGAGGTGCACTGACGGCACTAACACCCCCCTACGGGGTTGCTCTCTTTCACACGCTGTCCTCTCTCTCTCTCTCTCTCTCTCTCTCTCTCTCTCTCTCTCTCTCTCTCTCTCTCTCTCTCCCAGTTAGGAGCGTGTTCAAATCTATAATCTAGCTTGGTTGAATGAGCATATAATTCAATTATTGTTCTCTCTCAATATGAATTAGCGCTCAAATACTGTGATCCGAGGATAATATATATGCAAATACGCGTGTATATATATATCATATATATGTATATGTATGTATGTATGTACAGGTATGTATATGTATATATATACATATATGTATATATGTATGTATATACATATATATATATATATATATATAATATATATATATATATATATATATATATATATATATATATAATATATATAAGGACAGTTAGAGAGAGAGAGAGAGAGAGAGAGAGAGAGAGAGAGAGAGAGAGAGAGAGAGAGAGAACGGTGTAACATTCCTAAAACCTGTTGTCCCTGATGGTAACGGCATTTGCATAAGTAGCAAGAATCCGGAGGCTCAAAATGTCGCCTTGATTTCCACTTTCTTCTGAACTGTTGTTCTGCGTCTTGATTCCGACCTGTCCTATTTTTCTCATGGGTCAGTAATTCTCCAGAATATTTCCGTGATCGACTCTGTCTTTGCCTGCATTTATGTAATTGTTAGTATCAATATACTTCTAACACGGGTTCGTTTTAAATTCCTGGGTTCGATCCCGGTGTGACTTATAAATTGACTAATATTGCACACATGAGCGTGTTCAAACACAGGTTAATTTTAAATTCATGGGTTCGATCCCGGCGTGAGTTAGAAACTGACTAATATTACATACATGAGCGTGTTCGTTATTTACATTGTTAATAGTATTAAGTCTATGGCTCTCGATTTCATTTTGTATAGTTTAAACTTTCATTTGTACGAAGTTTTTCAAGCGTCAAATATTCTCTTCACCAGGTGAACGAACTATAGTTTTGCGCGGGTGTGCGTGGTCTTGTTAATTGCTTATATCCGTAATATTGTGGACATTAGGATATTCATGACTTTCCGGTGGCCAGGAATACAGATCTGCAATTCATCAGAATTGGTGAGTGTCCTCCTTGTCTGTGTACGTTTCTGAGTCTGTGTGTGTATGTGGTCTTCATCTATCTCCTTGTGTGTACATTATGGACATTTTTTCTATAATGCTGAATTCACACATCTTCAAAAACGCCTCAAAAGACTTAAATGTTTTTCGAATGTCTGTTGGTTTGTGTATGTTCTTCATTTCTTTGTCGATATTTTCATTCGTGCTGCTGTTGCTCTTATTTTCTAGTTTCTGGATATATTCCCATATTAATCTGATGCCCAACCGTGTATAAAAAAAACTTATAATTTACTATCTTAACTGCTAAGTAACAATTGAGGTTATCAGTCGAGAAACATGCCAAGCGCCATCCTGGGTCAAAGTATTTTTTAATTTAATTTATTATATTTTAAAAATGGCACTTGGCATGTTTCTCGACTGAAAAGCTCAATTGTAGAGCAACAGGTAAATACCTATCTTAACTGCCACTTAACAACTGTAAAGCATATTGGAATATAGAATTTTTTTGGCCAATTTCCAAGCGCAGGGACCTATGGGGTCATTCAGCGCCTGAAAGGGAAACAGACAGTAGAAGGGTTTGAAAGGCGTAACAGGAGCAAAACCTCAAAGCAGTTGCACTGTGAAACAATTGTTAGAAGAGCTGGAAGAAAGAATATGAGCGGAGGTACAGCAAAAGGAACGAACGGGGTTGCAGCTATAGCCGAAGGGACGCCGCAGAGAACCTTAAGCAATGCCTACAGAGGCGCACTGACGGCACTACTCTCCTGCGGGGGGTAAAGCATATTGCTAAAGCAAACAGATAAGACACAGCATTCAAGACACCCCGCAGCAGCTAATTCATCAAGAAGAGCAAAGCAAAAGTGATTCCCTCCAGCGAACATCTGCAGCATCCCGAAGGAAGCGTCACTCCATGACTTCTGAGCATCTTTTATCTCCGCTCCATCTTTCTGGCGGACGACAGAACTAAATGGGTAAAAAAAAAAAAAAAAAATAAACCTCTCAAGATACAGAACTGGGAAGGAGGCGAGCGGACGCCATTTGCATAAATGATGGACAGATACGGGGAAAGAGCGCTTCTTCCAAAGCAATCATTTTGGCTTTTGGCTTTATTTTCTTTCTCTCTCTCTCTCTTTTTTTTTTTTTTTTTGTAAAGGCTATGTGGTTACTTGGGAGACTTGAATGGGGGTTGATATGAGTGCTCTGTTTTGCTCTGTTCGTCTGTGAATGACTGGCTTATGGGGAAATGATGGTGTCTCCGTACTTACATTATATATATATATATATATATATATATATATATATATATATATATATATATATATATATATATATATATATATATATATATATATATATATATATATATATATATATATATATATAAACACAAACATATATATATATATATAATATATACATATATATAAC
>NC_089749.1:55686107-55693607 GCF_040412425.1 Macrobrachium rosenbergii | reverse complement strand
GAGTGAGCAGCAGTAGAAAAGGAATGAATGCTTACTGCGAAAGTCGACGTTCAGATTGCGTCCTTTTCCAGAGTCTGTGATTCATAATTCCTTTCTTACGAGGACTGAATTGACTAGTAATCGGGATGTGTTCATTGTCTCTCTATAACTCAGAGAATCTTCAAAATACGATTGCGTTGATAGCTGGGAAAAAATCCTTTCTTACAAGGATTGAATTGACTAGTAACAGTTATATTCATTCTCTCACTATAACTCAGATTATCTTCAAGATACGACTGCGTTGATAGCAGAGAGAGAGAGAGAGAGAGAGAGAGAGAGAGAGAGAGAGAGAGAGAGAGAGAGAGAGAGAGAGAGAGAGTCTAGGCTTCCAGATATTGCAGAAATATACTTAAGTTATGCAAGAATAAGCGCGTGTTTATTTTCAAAGACTCAGAATCTTTCACATACACGTACAAATAACGACAAAAAATTTTAATTGAATTGAATTGGAATATAGAGTTTAGGCCAAAGGCCAAGTACTGGGACATATGAGGACATTCAGCGCTGAGACGAAAAATTGACAGTAAAAGGTCTGAAAGGTGTAACAGGAATGAAACCTTGCAGCTGCGCTATGAATCAATTGTTAGGAGGGTGGATAGCAAGATGGAAGAAAGAGAATAAGAAAGGAGGTACAGTAAAAGAAACGAAAGGGGTTGCAGCTAGGGGACGAAAGCACGCTGCAAAGAACCTTAAGTAATGCCTACAGTGCACCGCACGAGGCGCACTGAAGGCACTAGCCCCCTACTGGGGCCAGAATATTTGTAATATTCTTCCGCTTCTTCTTGTTTCTTTCTGACTAACTCCTGGAAAAAACGACAAATTAAAAAAAAAACTCATTTTTGTGACGTTTAATGAATTTCTATGGTAAAACTTCAGTCTATAGTAAGCATTTATTTTCACTGGACACTCATTTACCAAAAGGGAGAAAAATGGATGATAAATAATCGAATATTGGGGGAACCACAAGAGCGCAAAATCTCTTAGCAGAGAGCATAGCAATGCCAATACTGTTATCCCACCTTTCCCCTAATTATCTGACCTTTTATCCGCATCTCCCTCGTCTATATCTGCATTTCTTGCCCTTTCGGTTTTTCAGTATTTTTTTTATGTTTTCCCTCTCTCTCAATGGTATACAAAAGTAATTCAGTCTCGTAAAAGGTGGGTCAATGTGTAGTGTATGTATATATATATATATATATATATATATATATATATATATATATATATATATATATATATATATATATATATATATGTATATATTTTATATATATGTATGTATATATATATATATATATATATATATATATATATATATATATATATATTATTTATATATATTAAATATATATTTATATATATTATATATATTAAATACATATTTATATATATATATATATATATATATATATATATACATATATATATATATATATATATATATATATATATATATATATATATATCGAGAGACACTGGCAGACAATGAGAGAGAGAGAGAGAGAGAGAGAGAGAGAGAGAGAGAGAGAGAGATACGTCAACTCGGACAAACAATACAAAATATATATATATATCTATATCTCCCTTCTTCACGCGCTTAAAACGAATGAACTCCCCCCACACAGCCATTGACATCAGCTGCAATAACCAAAGGCTAATGAGAGTCTTCAAAAAGGGGAAAAATCCACCAGGTGTCGTTCCCAGCGGTCCATGACGGCCATATTGCCCCGAATGAAAGAAAGTTCCGGCGCAGATAACGACCAAAGTTGCCTGCGGAATAACCCATTGTCTTATGCGGTCTTCTTTTGTGACTGGGGGAGGAAGAGATTCACGAAGTAGCTACTTTCCTGTTACGGTTCCTTCATTTGCGATTATGTTAATGTATTCAGTTAATGTATGCTAATTTTATTTAGTATCTCAATTTATTTAGGAGAGATTAATTAATCAATGCCACTGGCAAAATTATACATTGACCCATGCGCGAGTTTTATATACACATATATATATATATATATATATATATATATATATATATATATATATATATATATATATATATATATATATATATATAATTAATTAATTAATTAATTTTTATTTATTTATAGATGTGTATGTAAGAAATAATCAACACACAATCACGTGTGGAACAAGATTAAACTTCTGACCCACATCAGGATCGAACCCAGGTCTTTCAATTGAAAGGCAAGGGCGCTGCCCACTAGGCCATACAAGTCATAAAAGAAGTTGGAACCTGAGGGTAACTGCACCCAAAGAATTACCTGGGCAAGCTAACTGCTTGCATACCAGCGTGTTTTCCCCAACTTCCCGACTCACCAATGACCCAATTAACAGCATTTCAGTCGAATTATCCATTCTGAGTGAATAAGATGAAAATGATCGACACACAATCACGTGTGGAACAAGAATAAACTTCTGACTCACATCAGAAGGGATAACTCGAATGAAATGCTGTCAACTGGGTCATTGGAGAGTCGGGAAGTTGGGGAAAACACGCTGGTATGCAAGCAGTTAGCTTGCCCAGGTAATTCCTTGGGTGCAGTTGCCCTCAGGTTCCAACTTCTTTTATGACTTGTATGGCCTAGTGGACAGCGCCCTTGCCTTTCAATTGAAAGACCTGGGTTCGATCCTGATGTGAGTCAGAAGTTTATTATATATGTGTATGTGTGTGAACGTGTTTTGTTTGTACATACATGTATCTGACAGACATATTTCAGGTGTAGCTCACTGGTCATAATGTCTGTGGTCAGATCCCAGCATGCCACCAAGAGGGACCCCAATAATAATAATAATAATAATAATAATAATAATAATAATAATAATAATAATAAAGGCTATTCACTACGTATTTCTTCAGAAAACAAATGACCCAGCGCCAAAGATCAACCACAATGACTGACGTTGTGTTGGAAATGTAGACAGCTCTGACCTGAAACGCTGCAGTTTTTAAACATTAGAGTTCAGCTCCCTCTCTGGGGAATTTGTCAGGGGACGAGCCACGCGGGTGTCCCACCTGTGAATCCGTGGAATCTGGTACAAAACTGAGATCAACTTATCTATTTTTGTTCCTTAAAAGAAACTTTGACATTGGCAAAAACCGATACTTGTGTCATTCAGTAATGAGAATAGAATGGAATATATATACAGAATTTCGGTCAAAAGCCAAGCGGTGGTATCTATGAGGTCATTCAGCGCTGAGAGGAAAATGGAGTAAAAGGTTACAAAGGTGTAACAGTGGGGAAACTTTGCAGTTGCGCTATGAAATAAACTGTTAGAAGAGGGTGCAAAGTAAGATGAAAAAAAGAATATGAATGGAGGTACAGTAAAATGAATTAAAGGGGTAGCAGCTAGATGCCGAAGGGAGGCTGCAAAGAACCTTACGGAATATTTACTAGTGAAACCGGGGCTACGGTGAAATCAATTCTTTACTTATTGCATCGATTTGTATTTTCTAAAAATGAGTTAGTTGCTTCAGATATATTGTTTCTTACGTAAAGATATCTTCAAGACGCAAACAAATGTGACGATGCTCATTTTTTTCGTTACATTTCGTACATCAAAAATGAATCGTGCAATAGTATCTCTCTCTCTCTCTCTCTCTCTCTCTCTCTCTCTCTCTCTCTCTCTCTCTCTCTCTCTTTTGTTTTTTACAGATGACATTATTCACTTCATTTTTAAACTGTAAAAAGAATTTTGTATATATGATTCTCTCTCTCTCTCTCGTTTTTTACAGATATTCACATTATTTTTACACTGTAGAGAGAACTTTTCATATATGAGTCTCTCTCTCTCTCTCTCTCTCTCTCTCTCTCTCTCTCTCTCTCTCTCTCTCTCTCTCTCTCTCTCTCATATAGCAAGATAACCCTATTTTGAACTCTCCGTATATTGAAACCTAATTTTTCTACCTTTTACAGACAGTGAATTTTCTTTTACCGGATAAATTTGAATATGATAAATATTATTTACACATTTCACTTACTCTGGAAGGATCTATCGAGGACGATGAATATATCAGTTCTAAGTGGGAGATCTAACTTCATTAAAATACGCCTCCTGTCTTCCAACCCACTCTCAGGAAACATATATAGATATATAATTGTCTAGGGACTTTGTTAAGGTAAAGAATCTCTCTCTCTCTCTCTCTCTCTCTCTCTCTCTCTCTCTCTCTCTCTCTCTCTCTCTCTCTCTCTCTCTCTCAAACTAGGCAGAGATTTATTGTGGGACGCTCGTTAAGTTCGACTCTTTCTCTCTCTCTCTCTCTCTCTCTCTCTCTCTCTCTCTCTCTCTCTCTCTCTCTCTCTCTCTCTCTCTCTTATTTTATTGTGGGGCGCTCGTTAAATTCGACTCTCTCTCTCTCTCTCTCTCTCTCTCTCTCTCTCTCTCTCTCTCTCTCTCTCTCTCTCTCTCTCTCTATCTCGCCAGCCTTGAAATATTTGTCAAGACAGTGATTTTTGCCAAACTTTTTATAGTGGGGCGCACGTTAAATTCGACTCTCTCTCTCTCTCTCTCTCTCTCTCTCTCTCTCTCTCTCTCTCTCTCTCTCTCTCTCTCTCTCTATTTAGCCTGGAATAATTTTGTTAAGAGACTGATTTTTATCAAGTCTCTTTCTTAGGGGTTTTCTATTTTAAGGCGAAAATTTTTCTGCCTCGCCTTTTAGACGATGCAAAAGTACATTAGCCAATAAGATATATTAATTATCAAGTATCTATTTTTCCATCTGTAATGAAAATTACAGATGACGCTTTATCTCCAAATTCCTGAAACTAACAGAATAATTCATTCATTAAAGGATAAATATTTATCTAAAAAACAGAAAGAGAGTGTGAGGTAAACGTGATTGGGAAAATTTAGATATCTTCTAGAGACAACAAAATATCTTCTGGAAACAATACGGGACAATAAGGTATCTTCTAGAGACAATAAGATTTCTTACAGAAACAATAAGACGTCTTCTAGAGACAATAAGATATCTTCTAGAAACAATAAGATATCTTCTAGCGACAATAAGATATCTTCTAAAAACAATAAGATATCTTCTAGAGACAATTAAATATCTTCTAGAGACAATACGATATCTTCTAGAAACAATCAGATTTCTTCTAGAGACAATAAAATTTCTTATAGAAAAAATAAGATATCTTCTAGAAACAATAAGACATCTTCTAGAAACAATAAGACATCTTCTAGAGACAATAAGATATCTTCTAGAGACAATAAGATACCTCCTAGAAGCAATAAGATAGATAACTTCTAGAAACAATAAAAAATTGCCTCGTGGCTTCTCAAATACACCAATGCTCTAATTGAATGCTTCTGTCAACCATTCTACCAATAACCTTAATTTACCAATGAATAAATAACGATGGAAATTCTGGTTCGTCAACATTGATTTTCTCATTTAAATGGAGAACTTATGCATAACATTATGTAATGACGCTTCGGTTGAGCGAATTCCTGTGGGAAACGGGAGCATCTCAGGGGCTGGATGGACGAAAATAAATGGAATCGAGATAGGATGTATTTCTTTGGAATATTCGGTATGTCATGAGAAGATTGAAGTTTGGAAAAAGGACTCTCATCCTCCAAAAATAATCACTTTAATTAAGAAAGAGAGAGAGAGAGAGAGAGAGAGAGAGAGAGAGAGAGAGAGAGAGAGAGAGAGAGAGAGAGAGAGAGAGAGAGAGTAGGGGGATAATATTACCCCATCTATGAAGCTTTTGGCAACATTACATTTTTGGTTGTCTTTGACCGAAATAAACGGAACAGCCCTGTAAGATTCGTCTGGACCGCAATGGGAAGACTTACGCCAATGTAGCCAATTTTGGCAAAGTTCAGTGGATGCTGGATGAAGTCAGGTGCTGGTTAAAAGTTCATATGAGAAGGATACTTCAAAAATTATATATGGTAATAAACAGCCTATTTAGTGAGCAATCATCCATTGACAACTTCTGCAATCTGGTTCAGCTCCATGAGAAAAGAATCATTTTAGTTGTGTCTATTCCCAAAGTTGAGTGAATGTGTATTCTTTGAAAAAGAATCAGAGAGACTTCGAATATTTAAATATGACATCATATTTGAGCATGACAAACGAACAAGATGCTTCAGCGGAGTGTGACGTATCGCTGAATTTCACAGCAATAACTACAGTCTCAGCAGACTTTTCAGAAGTCACGTGACCTACTCTTATTACTCGACAAAATTCTAATCGAGAGAAAACAAGTAGAAAATGAGCCGAAGTTTCTTCGGAGCACTCGAGTTTTCTGTACAGGGTATAGTGATGTATGAAACTCTCAGCCACGGCCCGGTGGTGGCCTGTGTTGTTCGCACCTATAGCGATGCCAGACGCACGATTATAGCTAATTTTAACCTTGAATAAAATAAAAACTACTGAGGCTAGAGGGCTGCAATTTGGTATGTTTGATGATTGGAGGGTGGATGATCAACATACCAATTTGCAGCCCTCTCGCCTCAGTAGCTTTTAAAATCTGCGGGCGGACAGAAAAAGTGCGGACAGACAGACAAATAGCCATCTCAGCAGTTGTTTTACAGAAACCTAAAATTATTTCAGGCAATGAAATGCAATCAAGTGCTTAAATGAAAGATTCTGGATCATCGTTCTCCCGTCATGCTATGAAAAATGCCGGTATGAAAAACAAGCAAGAAAAATATATCTCTCTTTCTTTCTCTTGATGATCCGCTGAATACTTTAATAGTTTTCAATTTTTTCCTAATGATTATTCGTGAAATGGCTGACACATAAATTTCTTATGTGACAATATGTATTTATACACCTGACTTCCGCTGAGCCACGTTTTTCGTTCTCACGTGAGGTTTCGTAATGGAAAATCTGTGTAACGTTTTCCAGGACATTTGTGATGTATTTGTTAAAGATAATAATGAGCAAACTTACTGCAAGTGTGAAGATGTCTTTCCACTTTCCGTTTCTACATGCTGAATAATTTGCGTGCAGTGTTGCCCTATAATATCTGAAACAAACTTCGACAACTGAAAGCAGCTAAAAGTATATTCGTCGCAAATCTAAAAACAATCTGGTCGCAAATGGGAAAACGAACCGCGTGCCATCCACTCCTACCTTGCAAGCAACCTTTTCATTTTCCAACACTAATTTCACCCTCTCTATCCAACACTCTCTGCGCTTACAGCTCTTCCTTATCTCTGACACCTCTGAATTATAATGAATTTTTACTAAACTATTATCTCACATTCTCTCCACATGACCGAGTCATCTCAAAATACTCTGATTCGTCCTTTCACCAACGATAACCTTTCTACCACTCCACATGTACTACACGTCGGTTCATCCCAACAAATTTAATGTTTTTTTGGTCACCAAATTACTCAAACGCCATTTCTCCAAACGAATAAATTTCTATAGAGTTTCAGTTTCCATTTTCGCCTCTGTCTAACATAACTTATAAA
>NC_089749.1:55633607-55681107 GCF_040412425.1 Macrobrachium rosenbergii | reverse complement strand
TGTGAAAGACTTACAAACATTCAGTGTGAAAGAGTTACAAACATTCACAGTGCGAAAGACTTACAAACATTCACAGGGTGGAAGACTTTTTCCAGAGGGTGAAAGATTCACCCACATTCGAAAAGTGAAAGATTTACACACATTAATAAGAATGAAAGATTTACACACATTCACAGAGTGAATAACTTTCGATCAACTTGAGAATATTGATGCTCATTAAGGGGTTTTGAACTTCTTCTTATAAAAACTTTCGACTTCTTGGCTCGAGATAAGATAAAAATTATACTCTCTCTCTCTCTCTCTCTCTCTCTCTCTCTCTCTCTCTCTCTCTCTCTCTCTCTCTCTCTCTCTCTCTCTCTCGTTTACACAGAATCATGTATTGGACTAGCTCTAATGCCAAAATGTCCTACTGCTTTTCTGAAACAAAATTGCCAATAAAAACTTTCAAAAAACTAGGAGTTGGCGGTAGAAAAATGCAATTAAAATCTAATAGCAGATCTGGGATAATTAATGCTCTCTCTCTCTCTCTCTCTCTCTCTCTCTCTCTCTCTCTCTCTCTCTCTCTCTCTCTCTCTCTCTCTCCCCTTCACAAATCTCACGGCAACAGCTAATGCAAAACATCTGTACAATTAGAGTTCATTAGGTTCATCCCGGGAAGGTACCAGAACTACAAGGGCCTTAACTAAGCTTAATTTTCGTCGCTTCAAAAGCAAGATGAGCCGTGTGAGAAGCAGCTTTCCCAAACAAGCAAACTTTGCTTGCAAGCCAGCGTCAGAAATCAAGGACGCTTCGTCAAGATTCCTGTCAAGAAGGAGCCTCGACGCGGTTCGAAATATATGTGATAGTTATGTCATTTAGTCGAATGTAAATTTGCAGATTTTCTAGTATGCACATAAACACACACAGACGAATAAAATAAATAAATAAACAAATATATATATATATATATATATATATATATATATATATATATATATATATATATACCTGAAATATTTATCTCACAGCTTTCCTGTCAGAGAGAGGGGATACACGCGCATGCCCAAACGCGTATATATTGAATGCAAAGTTATGCATATATATAAACAAATATATGTATACAGTACACATACATGTATATAAATGAATGTGCGCATTCAATATTCACACGTTTGGGGATGAGTGCGTATCCCCCTCTCTCTGGCAGGAAAGCTGTGAGATAAATATTTCAGGCGCTAAGAGCGAACGCTTCCGTCGGGTACTTCGTCGGTCTATCAGTTTTCATCATCCAAAGGGAAGAGCACAAAGTAAAAGAAAGAAAAACGAAAAGAGTGGCTTTACGACCCGAAATACCTCCCCCGAACTGCCTCTCTCCTCATTCAGGAATGTAGGTCAGCTCCTGGGAAGGCTAATGGTGTTCGCTGGCATCAAGTTTACTTACTGAAGACGAATTGCAGAGGTCGAAAATATTTTCCACTTACCTTCACTGAAATTGATGTCCCTTGATGTACGTGAATACATTACTCTCTCTCTCTCTCTCTCTCTCTCTCTCTCTCTCTCTCTCTCTCTCTCTCTCTCTCTCTCTCTCTCTCTCTCCATAGGACGCAATGGGGCAATTGCTGATCTGGTCTTACCTGGAAAGAAGGAATGTCACATAAATATCTCTTTTTTTTTTTTAAGGGAGGTGACATGTTTGATATCAGGTTCTCTCTCTCTCTCTCTCTCTCTCTCTCTCTCTCTCTCTCTCTCTCTCTCTCTCTCTCTCTCAAATATAAATGTATATAACAACAATCTATCCTCGGAATGTTAAATCATTTCCCTACTCCCTACTCTCTCTCTCTCTCTCTCTCTCTCTCTCTCTCTCTCTCTCTCTCTCTCTCTCTCTCTCTCTCTCTCTAAGCTAAGGAAAACGAGACAAATCTATGTGGTAATAGATTTAAGAACTGCAAGCAAACAATCGAGACTGTATGTTAATACAGTATAAGCTCAATTACATGTAAGTATATGTCTAAAGGCTTTTTATGTCTTCTAATGAGAACTCTTTCTATTTATCAGAGAGAGAGAGAGAGAGAGAGAGAGAGAGAGAGAGAGAGAGAGAGAGAGAGAGAGAGAGAGAGAGAGAGAGAGAATTATTTAACTTTCCGAGGATAGATTGGTTCTTATATGCATTTATTTGAGAGAGAGAGAGAGAGAGAGAGAGAGAGAGAGAGAGAGAGAGAGAGAGAGAGAGAGAGAGAGAGAGAGAGAGAGAGAGAGTAGGAAAAGATTTAACTTTCCGAGGATAAATTGGATTGTTCTTATATACATTTATTTGAGAGAGAGAGAGAGAGAGAGAGAGAGAGAGAGAGAGAGAGAGAGAGAGAGAGAGAGAGAGAGAGAAAGATTTAACCATCCGAGGATAAATTGGATTCTTCTTATATACATCTATTTGAGAGAGAGAGAGAGAGAGAGAGAGAGAGAGAGAGAGAGAGAGAGAGAGAGAGAGAGAGAGAGAGGAGTGCGTGTTTAAGTATTACTGACTCCCAATTTGAAACACAAAATCCTTGTTTGTCAGTCGTTTCATATTTCGAAACGTCGTCTTCTTCTTCTTCTTCAAGTGGAGTGTCCTCTTAATGAAGTCTCAATAACTCCGAAACTCTTTCCTCTAGTTCATATCCGCTTTTTATTACATCGTTTCATGGCACCCTCAGCAGTCTATTGATACTTAACATGAACTGCGAGTGGAATTCAGTCCCCACTTTACAATGTATTAAGTGAGTTACTGACACGAGTTGCAAGCTGAATTGTATTCCTATTACAGTTTTTCCTATTATAAAATTTTGCTTTCAATAAAATAAATCTGTTCTTACCTTAGTTGCGAAGTTGCGCATTTTCTTCCTTCTTCTTGTTCTTGCTTTCTCCAGTCCTGGGCTAGGAAAGGGTTTTAGGTTGACAAACTCGCTGGTCTTTGCACCTGCAAAAGAGACAGAGCATGAATTGCATTCAACAACAAAACAAGGTAGTGAATCATCACACAGACCAGTAAGTTGGTTACCAAACTCACCGGTCTTTGCACCTGCAAAATGAAAAAAAATCATGAATTTCACTTATCAAGAAGCTAGTTGCATCATCACATAGACCAGTAAGTTGGTTTCCCAATTAGCTGGTCTTTGCACCTGTAAAAGCAAAAAAAAAAAAATATGAATTTCAATTAACTAGAAGCTCGCTGGATCATCACATAGACCAGTAAGTTGGTTTCCCAACTCACTGGTCTTTGCACCTGCATAAAGAAAAAAAACATGAATTGCACTCAACAAGAAGCTAGATGAATCAACACATAGACCAGTAAGTTGGTTTCCAAACTCACTGGTCTTTGCACCTGTAAAAGCAAAACAAAAAAAAATATGAATTTCACTTAACTAGAAGCTAGCTGGATCATCACATAGACCAGTAAGTTGGTTTCCCAACTCACTGGTCTTTGCACCTGCATAAAGAAAAAAAACATGAATTGCACTCAACAAGAAGCTAGATGAATCAACACATAGACCAGTAAGTTGGTTTCCCAACTCACTGGTCTTTGCACCTGCAAAAAGAAAAAACACATGAATTTCACTTAACAAGAAGCTAGGTGAATCATCACATTGACCAGGAAGTTGGTTTCCCAACTCGCTGGTCTTTGCACCTGCAAAAACAGAGAGTATGAATTGCACTTAATAATGAGCCAGCCGAGTCATGAAATACTGTGCATGGCGTCCACATACATGAAAACCGTCTCTCCAATACCCGTGACCTTCCATTGGACATTCAACATTTTTACAGACCAGTTTCAATTGATTGTAGGTAAGAGTTCGAGATGTGGAAGTGCCAATCACGGGAAAATCTTTTGAGTCAAATCTTTTGGCAGTCCAAGACTTAAAACCCTCCAGAAGACTTCCAGAGAGAGAGAGAGAGAGAGAGAGAGAGAGAGAGAGAGAGAGAGAGAGAGAGAGAGAACGATTGAATATTCCGAGGGTAGACTGGTCCTAACATATATTTGAGAGAGAGAGAGAGAGAGAGAGAGAGAGAGAGAGAGAGAGAGAGAGAGAGAGAGAGAGAGAGAGAGAGAGAGAGAGAGAGGATGATTGAACATTCCGAGGATAGGCTGGTCCTTATATATATTTATTTGTGAGAGAGAGAGAGAGAGAGAGAGAGAGAGAGAGAGAGAGAGAGAGAGAGAGAGAGAGAGAGAGAGAGTTAAGTATATCTTAGTTTAACCAGACCACTGAGCTGGTTAACAGCTCTCCTAGGGCTGGCCCGAAGGATTAGACTTGTTTTACGTGGCTAAGAACCAATTGGTTACCTAGCAACGGGACCTACAGCTTATTGTGGAATCCGAACCACATTACAGCGAAAAATTAATTTCTATCACCAGAAATAAATTCCTTTAATCCTTCATTAGCAGGTAGGAGAGTCGAACGCTGGGCCAACAGCGTGCTAGAGAGAGAGAGAGAGAGAGAGAGAGAGAGAGAGAGAGAGAGAGAGAGAGAGAGAGAGAGAGAGATTGATTCAACATTTCGAGGATAGATTGGTCCTTATACATATTTATTTGAGAGAGAGAGAGAGAGAGAGAGAGAGAGAGAGAGAGAGAGAGAGAGAGAGAGAGAGAGAAAACATTCCGAGGACAGACTTGTCCTTACATATATTTATTGAGGAGAGAGAGAGAGAGAGAGAGAGAGAGAGAGAGAGAGAGAGAGAGAGAGAGAGAACGAACCCCTTCAGGGAAACGTCTGGTATGTGAGCTGCCAATCATGCAGGAGCCAGCTTTATTGGGAAGCCATTACATGAAAACCACTAAGGCAGCGCCATCAAAGGTTTTCTTTTATGTAACGGTGCAAGGGGGTAGGGGAAGGGGGAGGGGGAAGGGGAGAAGGGAGAGAGGAGGATTGGCGCAAGCTCCCTTTGAAGGGATGGTAGAGAAATCGCATCACAGAGGAGCTAACCTTTGAGACTCGAGAAAGATAAGAGATAAGAGACGCAGCCCACTCAACCTATCAATAACCTTTGATTCAGAGAAGGTGTGATTTGGACTCGTAATTCGTATATATATGGCGAATTACCTTTCATTTGATACAAAAAAAAACAAGTAAAAAATGCACCGATATTTCTTCGACGGAATCGAGTTTTCTGTACAGATGCTACTGTATAATGAAGGCCATCGAAAAAAGATTTATCTTTCGGTGGTCTCAGTATAATGTTGTATAAGCCGCGGCCCACGTAACTTTAACCACGGCCCTGTTGTGGCCTACCCTATATCGTTGGCAGAGGCACGAGTATGGCCAACTTTAACCTTAAATAGAATAAAAACTACTGAAGTTAGAGAGCTGCAATCTGGTATGATGATTGAAGGACGGATGATCAACATACCAATTTGCAGTCCTCTGACCTCAGTAGTTCTTAAGATTTGAGGGCGGACAGAATAAGTGCGGACAGAATAAAGTGCGGACGGACAGACGAGGCCAGCGCAATAGTTTTCTTTCACAAAAATCTAAAACGGAAAAAGTCCAGTTATGTCCAAGTTATATATTTGTCAATTACAATTTCTGGAAATAATAACTCATATTTTCTTTTGATTTGCAAAAAAATATGTCATTTGGTGTTTTATTCGGTGTCATCTTTGCAAGAGCTGTTCTTGAAGCAAGTAAAACACTTTCAATCCCAAACTATGATTTCCATTGATGCAGATCAACCACAGTACAAAGAAAAAGAATTTTTTTAGCTCCAGCAATCTTCTGTTCATAGTTCTTGAGCACTTTTGAATTAAGGGACGGCTGAAATTGCTGTTTACCTCGATTGCCTAACCTTACAGTACATCACACATTACTCTTCATGACTGCCTAACTGTACAGTACATCACACATTGCTCTACATGAACATTTGTAATGCTCATACTTCACTTTATTTGCGCCAATGTCCCTCGTGACTCGTTGCGACCTGAGGTTACAAGCACTGGAAAACTTCGAACGTGTATTGCAAATTATATTAGCATTTTTAAGACAATATTAGTCAACCTATGCTCCACTTCTTCTTTTACCAGAGTATGATGACAGCACACATTGTGTGAAAATAGATTATCAAAGCAAAGTTGAGCTGACTCAAGGATAATGTTGATCGAAGGAATAAACCTCTTTTTTTAATGGAAACAAACAGTCATACTGGTACATCCAAAATCAATAAATCATATATAATATATATATACTATATATATATATATATATATATATATATATATATATATATATATATATATATATATATATATGTATATGTATATACACATATACATATACATAATATATATATATATATATATATATATATATATATATATATATATATATATATATATATATATATATATATATCCTAAAACACTGTACAAAACTGAGAAGCTCTTTTGGCATAACACTAGTGAGAGAGAGAGAGAGAGAGAGAGAGAGAGAGAGAGAGAGAGAGAGAGAGAGAGAGAGAAATTTGATTACTATGTTGAGGGTCAACTTTCTGTCAGACGGAAGTCATAATGCTATCGAATAAACCTTATGAAGGAAACATATCCATATTCCTCTCGCCTACTGTGAAATAGAGGTACTCTCTCTCTCTCTCTCTCTCTCTCTCTCTCTCTCTCTCTCTCTCTCTCTCTCTAGATATATATATATATATATATATATATATATATATATATATATATATATATATATATATATATACATATATATATATATATATATATGTATATATAAATATATTTATGAATATATATATATACATATATTCATAAATATATACAGAGGGAATTCAAAATATGTCTGTAGATCAAATATCAACCAAAATTTGCAAATTCATCCGATATAAATATAAAGTTGGGAAATATCAAAGACATATGATAATAGAGATGGTTTTCTTTAAAAATTTTATTCTTCTGATTTGTATATTATATTTTTATGCATATATGCATATATGTATATATATATATATATATATATATATATATATATATATATATATATATATATATATATATATATATATATAATGTATATACATATATACATATATGCATAAAAATATAATATACAAATCTATATATATACATACATACATGTATATATATAGATGTTTGTGTGTGTATGGTGTACGTTGAATATCCACATAAAATACATATCCATGCATATCTGAGTACATGGGTATACGCATTACTGTATATTAAGTGAATCTCACTGCATTATTATTATTATTATTATTATTATGCTCAAACTGCTTACATTCGCAGGTACCAAACATAAAATGATTATTTACTATCATATATATATATATATATATATATATATATATATATATATATATATATATATATATATATATATATATATATACATATATATATATATATATATATATACATATATATAGAGTATATATGTGTATGTATCTCTATATACACATATGTATCACATTTGAATAAGTGTAATTCGTTCCACAATCGAGTCTGTCTCCGTGAAATGCAAAAGGCAGAACAAATGATACATTGGGGTGAAGTCCTGAATCTAAAGTATAATAAGAGACGTCCAGCCATTTCCTAACTTCTAAAACAAACTCTTCTTCTCTTTAGTTTGATATTTATTTATACATTCATTTGGCTCCTGTTCCCTGTCGCTTTTCACTTGGAGAGTTCATAAATAATCAAGATGACATTTCTCTCTCTCTCTCTCTCTCTCTCTCTCTCTCTCTCTCTCTCTCTCTCTCTCTCTCTCTCTCTCTCTCTCTCTCTCTCTCAGTCTGACGTCAAGAATCTTGCTTTCTGCTGTTTATTTCAGGCACGCTTCAAAAGCCACTGAGTTTCTCATTTCTCTTTGTAACTTCCTTTTAACTTTCTGTAAAAGAAAACTATTGACATGGCTTTGTTTCTCCGTACGCGCTTTTCTTGTCCGCCCTCAGATCTTAAAAACTACTGAGGCTAGAGGGCTGCAAATTGGTATGATGATCATTCACGCTCCAATCGCCAAACATGCCAAATTGCAGCCCTCTGGCCTTAGTAGTCTTTATTTTATTTAAGGTTAAAGTTATCCATGATCGTGCGTCTGGCATTTTTTACTTTTTTATGTTATGTTCGGTTAGGTTTTCGTTTCTTCCTAATAATGAAAATCTAGATAGATAATATAAGTAAACAATGTGCCTAAGTTTCTTCGGCGAATTCGAGTTTTCTGTACAGCGCCTAATCAAGGCCACCGAAAATAGATCTATCTTTTGGTGGTCTCGGTATCATGCTGTATGAGCCGCAGCCTGTGAAACTTTAACAACGGACCGGTGGTGGCCTGGCCTATATCGTTGCCAGATGCACGATTAAGGCTAACTTTAACTTTAAATAAAAAAAAGTACTGAGGCTAGAGGGCTGCAATTTGGTATGTCTGATGATAGGAGGGTGGATGATCAACATACCAATTTGCAACTCTCCAGCCTCAGTAGTTTGTAAGATCTGAGGGCGGACAGAAAAAGTGCGGACGGACAGACAAAGCCGGCACAATAGTCTTCTTTTACTGAAAACTAATAAGCAAACTTCATTCTCCTCACTAATGATATCACGTTGTCTGTCGCTCAAAATAAGAGGCAATAAACCCACCTTACGCTGAAAAGCTCTCCGAGAACAAAGGTAGATTTTCAAATGACAACACTGTTTGCTTCTATTTTTTCTTAACTCTCAGCCTTCTAAGTTTGGACACAATAACCAAATTACTTCTCCGGGTAACGAGAGACGAAGACGCGACGGAAGGCAGTTCCAGGAAGAGATCTATCCTCGCTCAATGACCGTATTTAGGATCCTTCCAAGAAACGTTAATATAGTTTACCGCGGTTCCTCAAATATTTTGGTATCGTTACCCGCCGCCCCCCCCCCCCGGCCCTCAGCAGTGGTGTGACAGATCACCATTCCTCTTTAGTTATGTCAAGTTATAATATAAAGGAAAGAAAAATATTGGAATGCTCAATTTCTAATGCATTTTATACGTACGAAATGAATCTGTTTAATTCTGTAATATTTATTTTTTTATTCATTCATTTATTATCATTATTCATGAATTTACTGAATTTTACTCCAGAGAACTATTACTTTTAGAAAGTGCCTCGTTCCTCCGCCCCCCGCCCCCAGGAACAGCTCCATTACCCCCACGGGGGTAATTACCCCCCGTTTGAGATCCACTGATATAGAAGCTGAGAATTTCTTTAGTCTGCCTTCATCTTTCATTCTCACCACCCTCCCCCTACATTCGGCATTTCGGGTCTCAGTGTGACCCATTGATAATCTAACCGGACTCTCAATGACGGACCTTTCACATTGGACATTTTCTACCTCATTTCTCGCCATCGAACCATCTTGGTTATTATTTAAAGGATCATATGGATTTTTGCGTCAGCTATTATACTTTATTGGAATATGATAATTACTTCAGCATATTAAGGATTTTTCTAACCAGACGTCTGCGGATGAAATATATATATATATATATATATATATATATATATATATATATATATATATATATATATATATATATATATAATATAAATATATATATAATATAAATATATATATATATATATGTATATATGTATATATATATATGTCTATATATAAATATATATATATATATATATATATATATATATATATATATATATATATATATATATATATATATATATATATATATATATATATATATTTCCTTCGCATCCAGAAGTCTCGTATCTCATCTCCCATCGTCCTCCTCACCCCGGCCCCCGCCCCGCCTCCGCCGCCGCCTCAAGGGCAGTAGAACCTACAAAGAAAGCCTCCCTTCCTTCCCGGCCGGCCGGAGCCCTTTGATAGCCAAAGGCCTTTAAAATGGTTCACTCTCCATAACGGGAGGGCTTTGTTATGCTTAAATACGGAGCGGCGCTGAGAAAAAAAAAAAAAAAGTAAAAAATTCGAGTTTTCTGTACAGCCGCTACAGTGTATAATCAAGGCCACCTAAAATAGGTCTATCTTTCGGTGGTCTCGGTATAATGCTGTATGAACTGCGGCACATGAGACTTTAACCACGGTACGGTGGTGGCCTATCCTACAGCGTTGACAGAAGTACGATTATGGCTAACTTTGGCCTGAAATAAAATAAAAACTACTGAGGCTAGAGGGTTGTAATTTGGTATGTTGATGATTGGAGGATGGATTATCAATATAAAAATTTGCAGCTCTCTAGTCTCAGTAGTTTTTGAGATCTGAGGGCGGACGGACAGAGAAAAAGCCATCTCAGTAGTTTTCTTTTATAAAAAACTAATAACCGCAAACAAAAATGTCATGGAAGATATGTCAATATGACCATTTCTATCCATAGCATGATACCCTATGTAAACACTGACAACTGTTCAAGCGAGATCATTCGGTTTTATTTTTTACCTGACTATGAATTCTTGATGGGACACATTGAGAAAATAATAACTCTATTTTTGTACAGTGATGTTTAAAGAAGAAAAGGGTTCGAAGGATCTGAACTTATTTAATTCTGTAGGAGGCTAAATTCTCGTTAAAAAAAATTCATGGCTGCCAAGACAGCAAGACATAAAACTCTATCTTGAAAAACAGATAGCATTCCGTTACTAAATCAAAAGAATAATCACGATTTTGGAGAGTCTGAATGATTCAGCATCTAGATTATCAAAGGCACCTAGAGTGATATACTGTTTGAATCTAATTCTTTTCCTTCAATTTTCAGAACCCGGACATTCAGATTTCTCTGTGGCCACTGAATTTGCAGAAAACATCAAGTTTCTCTCAAGTTTTACTCTGCTGAAATATTTTTACAGGAAGCCAACACTGAAAGCTCCGTTTCGGTCGACTGGGATATGTCACCAAACATGCATTGCATACATGAATACATTACGTGCAGATAAAGGTGATCAGGGGGCGTGAATACGTATATATTTTCCTTCCTGAAAGAACGGTGAATTTAAGGATGGTTTCTCTGCTGTTGTTGTACTGCAATTATCGTAGTTTTAGAATTTACGTTATTCTGTAGATTAATAAATATATCAAAATAATATGAAATAACAGCGAGAAAAACTGAATCTGGAACAAGAATTACAAGAAACTCTTGCTCTTACATTCAAGATCAATATATGAATATGTCTCAGATATACCGACGTAGCAGTTTGTAGAAACATTCATTGTGACACTTGAGGCTATTGTCTATGTCCTGTTTTCACGAAGGCATTTTCTTAATCATTCTTAAATGCCACTACTAAACACATACTTAAACAAGTAAAAAATGCGCCGAAGTTTCTTCGGCGCAATCGAGTTTTCTGTACAACGTATAATCAAGGCCACCAGAAGTAGATCTATCTTTCGGTGGTCTCGGTATGATGCTGTACGAGCCGCGGCCCGTGAAACTTTAACCACGGCCCAGTGCCAGACGCACGTTTATGGCTAAATTTAACCTTAAATAAAATAAAAACTACTGAGGCTAGAATGCTGCAATTTGGTATGTTTGATGACTGGAGGGTGGCTGATCAACATACGGATTTGCAGCCCTCTAGCCGCCGTAGTTTTTAAAATCTGAGGGCGGACAGAAAAACTGCGGACGGACAGACAAACCCATCACAATAGTTGTCATTTGCGGAAAACTAAAAACCAATATATATTCACTAGCGTTCGTTTACCAAACTACATCAAACTCAAAGCACCTCAGCGCCTAAATCGAACGGGCCACCCAGGTGGTCTGTCTTTCTGGACCCTCGTATTTCACCTCAGACAGCCTGATGCATGGCTCTCTTTGCCAGTGTGTAGTTAAGCTGTCCAATCTTCCCTCGGACGAAAAGAAGAAGGAGGGAATTTACTGCGGGCTATCGGCCATGCTTCGAGGTATGTGGGTCTTTCTTTTCATTTCCAGTGGCCATCAGTAATGCGTAATATTCTTAAAGGGTTTCCTAGCATATCCTGATTATAAACGTAAGGCAGATGTTCTATAGAATATATTATTAAACTCATACATACATATATGTGTGTATATATATATATACATATATATATATATATATATATATATACATATATATATATATATATATATATATATATATATATATATATATATATATATATATATATATATATATATATATATATATATATATATATATATATATATATATATATATATATATATATATATAATGTATATATATACATATATTTAGATGTATCTGCATCAGATGTCTATCACGTCTTTCAAAGCATAAGTTGGCAACAAGTACTTTTAGATGATACTTAAAATCAAGAAATTCATCAACGTAAACACACATGCAGGCTGTAATTTCAACCAGAATTTCGCAATCACAAGCAAGAAACGACATCCAGTAAAATGTCTGAACAAATAAACATAGAGCAAATATTGTCTGAGGGTCTCCAAACCCAACAAGATTATATTCCAATATAGTATATTATGTGTATTTTAATATACTGTAATAAATTTATGAAATAATAAACAAATGGCATAAATGTTTGCATGCATCTTTAATAACCAAGACATGCATCTAGTGAATTTTCAGGAAATATTCAAAAGCCTAAAAATAAAATAAATATTTCCTTCTATGTTGCTACAACCATAAACATAAAGGAAATATCTCTCGGATATTTTCAAAAGCATAAACATAAAGCCAACAAGTTGTGCCAGATCTTTAAACATGCAGAAATGTGGAGGACATATTTTTTGACATATCTTTAAGTAATGAATATAGGAAACATTTTCTTTTAGTGTTGTTCTTTTGGGCGTTTGAAAATAATAATAATAATAACAATAATAATAATAATAATAATAATAATAATAATAATAATAATAATAATAATAGGGTTCCTATTAAGTACTAAAGACCTCTAACTTATTCTCGTGTTTATGCGGTCTACTTCAGGATTACTCTGACTTGAACTACGCAGGTTTGAATCCAAACTAGAAAGAAAATAGTTTCATAATATATCCCCCTTCGGATATAATTCCCACGTGAATAAGCGTAGGGGGTCTGTGTGATTTAACAACAACTGGCCAAGAACGGCCACATTTGCTGGACAGCACCACCACCATGCAGTCAATGTGCCTCGCTGTCGAACTTCTCAGTTCCTGAGGTCCTTTATTCCTCACGCCGTTGGGCTGTGGAACAGTCTCCCTGAGGATGTCGTGCAGCTGGAACTTCGAAAAGTTCAAACGAAGATGCTGCGCACTAATACCTTAAAACAATTCTCCTTGTGTTTTATTTTAATTTTCTCTTACATTTTTATCTACTTATATATTAATGTGCTAATTTGTTTTGTCTTTTCTAATAACTGATCTCTTCTGTCTGAATTTCCTGTTGCCTTCTGATACTTCTTTCAAATGAACATGATATACTTTGGAAGCTTGGATTTCAGGTCAATGGTCTCTGTGGTGGGCTTGTTCCATATGAATAGGGTTCATGTTCTGAATAATAATAATAATAATAATAATAATAATAATAATAATAATAATAATAATAATAATAATAATAATAATAGCTATATGCTTTGGAAGCTTGAATTTCAAGTCAATGGCCTCTGTGGTCTTGTTCCATATGAACGAGGTTCATTTTCTGAATAATAATAATAATAATAATAATAATAATAATAATAATAATAATAATAATAATAATAATAATAATAATAATAATAACTATACTCTTTGGGAGCTTGAATTTCAGGTCAAAGGCCTCTGTGGTGGGTTTGTTCCATATAAATGGAGTTCATGTTCTGAATAATAATAATAATAATAATAATAATAATAATAATAATAATAATAATAATATTCTTTTTTTGGAAGCTTGAATTTCAAGCCAATGGCCTCTGTGGTCTTGTTCCATATGAACAGGTTTCATGTTGTCAACAATGATATTTAGAAAACAACACCAACGATGATTTTCATCTGAAGGAAAAGTCTACGGAAAGTGAACTTCATATTTCAGTTACCCGCGTCGTTACAATGTAAATGTTACAGCGTAATCTTCCTAAACAAAACTAATACATGCTGTAACTATTTTCCTTTCCAAAGAATGCCGAACACAGTTACTGGCAGAATGCAGTAACTCTGAAAAAGCAATTATCAGAAAGATAGAGAAAACTCTACATACACTGGCTGCAGTTGATGCAGCTACCACTTTTAACACTGTGGATAAAAGAGGGTCTTCTACCTACGCATAATAATAATAATAATAATAATAATAATAATAATAATAATAATAATAATTTGACCAGCGTAGATTCTCGTTAACCTTAAAACTGGCCCCCTGCTGTAAATGTGCTCCAGTTTTCTGTCCTTTCTCTTTGTAGATGAAAGCGTGTGTGTGTGTGTGTGTGTGTGTGTGTGTGTGTGTGTGTGTGTGTGTGTGTGTGAAAACGTTGCGTGGTTAACAGATAAACAAGGAAAGAATCAATATATCCTTCCATGTCACATGGAAACTTGTTATACTATCTACCTGATGACGAGATGACTACAGAAAACTAGAGAAGACTCAGTATTAACTGAATGCCGTTGAGAGACAGGTTTCAATAACGCTGCCCTGAGAGAGGGAACCCTTCTAGATAATAATAATAATAATAATAATAATAATAATAATAATAATAATAATAAATGCATGCGTAACTATCATTCTGATGCAATTTATAAAAATCATAATGCACTTGTTACGTTCATCTGACTTCATTAAAAACAAGAAAAAATTGCTCCCAAGTTTCTTCAGCACAATCGATTTTTCTGTACAGCATATAACCAAGGCCACCGAAAATAGATCTAGCTTTCGGTGGTCACCGTATAATGCTGTATGAACCGCGGCCCACGAAATTTTAACCAGGGTCCGGCGGTGGCCTGGTCTGTATCGTTGCCAGAAGCACGATTATGGCTAATCTAACCTTAAATAAAATTTTTAAAAACTACTGAGGCTAGAGGGCTGCAATTTGGTGTCTGATGATTGGAGGGTGGGTGATCAAGATAGCAATCTGCACCCTCTAGCCTCAGTAGTTAGTCGTTGCCAGAAGCACGATTATGGGGGAACTTTAACCTTAAATAAAATAAAAACCATCGTGGCTAGAGGGCTGCAATTTGGTATGTTTGATGATTGGAGGGTGGATGATCAACATACCAATTTGCAGCCCTCTGGCCTCAGCAGTTGTTAAGTTCTGAGGGCGGACAGAAAAAGTGCGGACGGACAGACAAAGCTGTCACAATGGTAATTCGTTACCTGGCACTTTGAATAACTTTATGACCTGTTCAATGTGATGGCACAAATGCGAGCAAAGAAAAGACTCCAGATTAGCCTCGTTTAATTCTATGCAAACTCTCGTTCTGAATCATTAATAGTAACGATTAAATCTTAAATCTGGATTCTGCCATTCAGATTTTATTTGGGTAATGGAGTTTTACATAAAAAATAGAGTCACGAGAGATTTATCAAGAATAAAGCTTTAAGCCTATCTTTGGTTTAAAGTATTATTATTATTATTATTATTATTATTATTATTATTATTATTATTATTATTATTATTATTAAAAAAATACTCACAGTAGCACGAGTCTTACAGTGGGGAAACAAATCCACAGTTTTGTATAGGTACATAAAACTATACACATTCCCGAAAGCTATCTGTATAGTTTTATCTTTAAATATATATACATTTACATAGCTGTGGAAATTATTATTATTATTAATTATTATTATTATTATTATTATTATTATTATTATTATTATTACTTATTATTATTATTATTATTATTATTATTATTATTATTATTATTATTATTATTATTATTATTATTATAATATGAAGAACAGCCCTATTCACATGGAACAAAGTCACAGGGGCCACTGACTTGAAATTTAAGCTTCCAAGGAATATGGAGATTTTGAGAAAGAAATAACAGAAGGTAATGGGAAATACAGAAAGAGATCACTTATTAAAAAAGAATAACGAACTATCAAATTAATAAATATAAAGAAAACATGTAAGTTAGCAGAAAGAATGGAAATATGAAGGGATTGATTTAAATAATATAATTACATAAGGGAGTTTAAATATAAACTCCATCTCAATAATTTACAATAATCGAAGTCACGGAAGTACGATATGACTGAACTGTGTATTGAAATTAAGCAATGGAATTACTTATTCTCTTGATAAAAAAACAAGTAATTCCAAAAAAACATTAAGAAACGTCAAAAATATTAAGAAATGTTAAAACTGATTAAGAAAATTTGATACATAATTAGCTTTATGATGTCCAGCATCACGGCAACTAATTATTAAAGGGATTGAAAGTTAGTGGGAACTACATTCAGGATTATTAGCAAATCTGAACAGGAAAAAAATGAGCCGAAGTTTCTTCGGCACAATCGAGTTTTCTGTACAGCGTATAATCAAGGCCACCGAAAATAAATCCATCTTTCGGTGGCCTCGGTACAATGCTGTATGAGCCACGTCCCATAAAACTCTCAGCCGGCCGTGATGGCCTGTGTTGGCGAGTTGCCAGAAGCACGATTATGGCTAACTTTAACCTTAAATAAAATAAAAACTGCCGAGGAGGCTAGAGGGCTGCAATTTGGTATGTTTGATGATTGGAGGGTGGATGATCAACAAACCAATTTGCAGCCCTCTAGCCTCAGCTGTTTTTAAGATCTGAGGGCGGACAGAAAAAGTGCGGACAGAAAAAAGTTCGGACGGACAGACAAAGCCGGCACAGTAGTTTTCTTTTACAGAAAACTAAAAATGAGTCTATGAGTTGACTGAATCATTTCATAAAATAATATCACAGACTAGAAGTTTTCACTTAAAAATGTATTTTGAACCATTCTAAGAAATTTCAGTTTCCTGCCGTTTATGGATATCGATATTATCTAAAAATACTTAGAGATTACACGTAGAATTCCAAAGATAAATTTGGATTCTACTAACTATAATTCATTTACGATATCCCCTGACGAAATACACGTCTGATTTTTATATAATGAAGACCATTATTATTATTATTATTATTATTATTATTATTATTATTATTATTATTATTATTATTCGGTAGATGAAACTTATTCATATGGAACAAACCCACCAAAGAGGCCACTGACTTGAAATTCAAACTTCCAAAGAATATTAGGAAGAAGCAAGAGGAAGTAAGGGGAAACACAGAAAGAATAGATACCACTTATTAAAAAAGAAAACATAGACTAAATAGATAAATAGATAATAATATATTAAAATGCCAGGATAGAAATTAGGGTAGCAATGCACTACATTTTCGAATACTAACTGCGGTCGTTCGAGGAACTTCTGTTATTATCAGATTAGTTATTACATTTAAATATGAATAAATAAATATGTTAGCTGGTTGCTGGTTAATATTAAGCCGGCCTTATGCCAGCGCGGCCACATACTCAAAGGCAGCCCCATAGTGTGGGAAAAAGCGTTACTTAAAGGGGCTGAAGGCCAGGTGTGATGCTCTGAACGCGGCCCAACCACCCAGAGGAAGCACAGGTCGACAGAATTCAACTGACCTTTACGTATTTGATGGTCCCATTAACTATCCTGACGTGTAACTCTCTCTCTCTCTCTCTCTCTCTCTCTCTCTCTCTCTCTCTCTCTCTCTCTCTATATATATATATATATATATATATATATATATATATATATATATATATATATATATATATATATATATATATATATATATATATACTGTATACTAAATTCATAAAACATTACATATATATATATATATATATATATATATATATATATATATATATATATGTGTGTGTGTGTGTATGCGTATGTATATATGACTACCGTGGTATACACAGTACACCGTGTGTTCTGTATTATTTTAAATTCTTTAACATAAAAAAATGAAACTATATAATTAAGAAAAATGTCTGATTACTGATATTAACAAAACTGAAACACAACACCTCATTCACAGAGAGAGAGAGAGAGAGAGAGAGAGAGAGAGAGAGAGTCCAATAAAACAAAAACATTTAATTTGTACTTGTTAAAAAAAACACAGGCAGAACTCATCCACAATTGTTATTTAAAAAAGTGATGCAAGTTTGTTCATTTGCTTCTAAATGATTTATACCCACGTCAAAAGTTTTATTGGTAAACTAGCAATTCTGTTCGTAAAATGAATAATTCATAGCAATTTTAAGTAGCGAACCTTCCTCCTTTTTGCGCCGTAAATAATTTTCGTGGAGAAACGTAAAATAAGAAATATTCCTCACCCAATAATCTATGCAAAAGTTACAAAGAAATAGAAAGAGTGGCGATTCTCATAAAATATGAATTTCTACCAGAGTAGACAATTTTTGATCCGTCTGCGAGACAGACAGGATACAGAGTTAACGGAGAAAACATGCTCTCCAAATCGTGAAATATAAAATTGAAATCGTTTTCGCTAAATCATGATCTACGGAGATGGAACTTATATTCTTTTTGTAGCCATCAACAGACCGTGATATTTCTTGGCCATAATCCAAATGTATTTAATTTCTTTTTGAGATTGTTTTTTAGTTAGGATGGAATGGCTAATCAGTTACACACACACATACAAATACACACATATATTTATATACATATATTTATATACATATATATATATATATATATAATATATATATATATATATATATATATATATATATATATATATATATATACTGTACCTGGCAGAAAGCATAACTCAGACAGCTCGCCCAAAGCTCCTCAATTAACGAACGAGACGTGGTTTCCTTGATGACAACTCGAAGCAAAATCTGCTGTCATTATGACCAAGAGTTTTCACCAATTTATGTTTAAAACCTGTTCACTAATCTAAAGAAAACTTCTTAAACACAGCCAGGCAGACATTACTGGAAATCAAACTTCACCAGAAGTCATCAAAGGTCATCATTCCAGAGGCTATAAAAAGTCATTCACTCCAGAGGCCATCAAGTCATCACGCCAGAGATCATCAAAGGTCATCACTCCAGGGGTCATCAGAGGTCATCACTCCAGAGCTCATAAAAGGCCATCAGTCTAGAGGTCATCAAAGGTCATCACGCCTGAGATCATCAAAGGTCATCAATTTAGAAGTCATCAAAGGTCATCACGCCTGAGATCATCAAAGGTCATTAATCTAGAATTCATCAAAGATCATCACTCCCAAGGTCATCGAAGGTGGACACTCCAGAGGTTATCAAAGGTCATCATTCTAGAGGTCATCAAAGCTCATCACTCTAGAGGTCATCAAAGATCATCACTCTAGAGGTCATCAAAGGTCATCACTCCAGAAGTCATCAAAGGTCATCACGCCAGAGGTCATCATAGGTCACCAGAATTTTCATCATAAAACCAAACTGAACAAACGACTGGCAAACGTTGTGTTTACTTATCCAAGTCCAGCCATAAGAGAGAGGCTACCTCATGGCATTGCTCCGTGTACTGAATAAGGTAGGAACGTTCATATTGACATTGGTGTTTGTTTAATATGCACTGAGTAGCGTTTCGTGAACTCGGAACGAAAGAGAGAGAGAGAGAGAGAGAGAGAGAGAGAGAGAGAGAGAGAGAGGTGCGGGTGCCGGAGAGGTAAAAAGGAAGACAAAGAAAAAGCGATGCTGAACCTTATTATAACTTTTGGAATTACATCACATACATAAATACATACATATATTTTGTCTGTATGTGTTGTGCTCTTTGATTACAGTACTGTTTGTCCGTTTATTCATACGTTAAATTCATCTTTCTCGAAACAGAAAACAAGCAAATAATTTTGGAAGCAAGAATTTTTTTTATAATCCGTACGGTTTTGTGTATATGACCGTAATAAATTAACAAGAATGAAAATCATCGTAGTCTGACATGTAGGCATAGACGAAAATATAACACCTCAGAAATGTTTTTCTTTTATATTCATGAACTGTATTTTCTGTTCTACGGAAGATTCTCGCAAAATGTTATCAGGACTTTTGAAAATATATTAAACATACCTGAGAGAAGGAATAATAATACTAATAATAATAATAATATGGTCTTTTGACAAGAATGGCAGCATCAGTGGAGTTGACTTCATACAAGGGCTTTTCAGTTCTTCTCACTATTCTCTTTCCTTCAAGGCTGATATCTGCTAAGAGCCGGCCTAAGTACACAATCCGGATAAGGGGAAAGGCGGGAGTTCTGAACAGAGTCACTAATAGTTTTCTGTAAAAGAAAACTATTGTGACGGCTTTGTCTGTCCGTCCGCACTTTTCTGAGGCTAGAGGGCTGCAAATTGGTATGTTGATCATCCACCTTCCAATCATCAGACATACCAAATTGCAGCCCTCTAGCCTAAGTAATTTTTATTTTATGAGGTTAAAGTTAGCCATGGATCGTGCATCTGGCAGTGATTTCCGGAGGCGTCGCCGACGCACCTTCACTTGACCGCATCTGAAGAGCAACTGAATGCTGCCAAAAGTTTCATGCAAGCATTATACGCAGTACAGAAAACTCGATTTTTCGGCGCATTTTTAACATTTTTTACTCGTTTATTCTGGTGCACGCGGCCGAAAGTTAAACATGGAGTGATACATCCGTAGAGTTTCATATTGTCGGCATACGGTAACTAAAATCTCTATAGCAATTCCCAAGTGGTAGAGAATCTTCGTAGGAGTCTTTCAACGGTGTCAACATTTCAAGCCGTCTCGTAGGCCGAAAGTTAAACATGGTGTGATACATCCGTAGAGTTTCAGGTTTTCGGTTTACGGTAACTAAAATCTCGATAGCATCATTCTCAAGTGGTAGAGAATCTTCGTAGGAGTTTCTAAGGATATCAATATTTTCAGCCGTATCGTCGGCCAAATTCACAATGGGTTGGGTTATTCTGGTTAGGATAATAATAATAATAATAATAATAATAATAATAATAATAATAATAATAATAATAATAATAATAATAATAATATGATCAGAAACCAAAAATCTTTGAAGACGCAAACTGAGAGCCGAAAAAAAATCCCCTTACGATCTTGGCAAATACATTAAACATACCCGAGAGAAACAAACAATAATAATAATAATAATAATAATAATAATAATAATAATAATAATAATAATAATAATAATAAGAATTAAAAGCCACAGTAGTGTTATTTTCTCTCCTTTTCATTTTTAACTCTATACATAAATATTTTTAACACTATAGCCTCGTTACAGGGTCGTCTTGTTCCACAATAATAATAATAATAATAATAATAATAATAATAATAATAATAATAATAATAATAATAACACCAAAAATCCTCCGAATAAGCAGACAGACTGACCAGCTAAAAAAAGGAAAACAAAAAATCCCCATCCCAGACTGCCACACCTACAACCTTGGAGACATAAATCCTGTAAAAACTCTTCTCAAGGTAATGATTCCCTCTCGCCTCGCCCAGCCTACTACCTTCACGAAACCTCTCATATCCTCACGACCAATCCTTCTTTTTCTGAAGGACCTTAATATTCCCATCAGACTTCAAAGTCAGGATTCCTTTGGGCGTGTTACTCAACTTTGCCGCCATTAACGGGGACGGATAGGAAGGGACAGACGTAATTCGCAATTACGTCTTCTGATGGGAGCCTGAATCGGGACTCCAGGGGATTCTGGAGCCTCACAAGTCGGCGCGAATTCGTGTCAGATAAAAGAAGGTTAAAGGATGTTGTTGTTATTATTATTATTATTATTATTATTATTATTATTATTATTATTAAATCTAACAGAGTGTTGATGATATCATTATCTTAATTAATACAATTTTTATTATTTCTAGCAGTGATTAAAGTATATTATTATTTTCATAATAATAATAATAATAATAATAATAATAATAATAATAATAATAATAATAATAATTATTATTATTATTATTATTATTATTATTAATAAATCTAACAGACATTAAATGACACCACTCTTACCATTATTACTTTTTAATATTATAATTATCAGTTTTATAAGAAGATCAATAGGGTATGAAAGTAAAAAGCCATTCACTTACAAAGCAAGCGTCTACGGAACAGAGTGCCCATAACCTAGATGCGCGGCCATCGAAAGAACCACAATAAAAATTAATAAATAGTAAAAGAATCGCAATAAAAATGAATAAATAGTAAATAAATGAATAGCAGGACAAGAAGATAGGTCAATATAAAAATATATAAACAGGGAGGTTATTAAGACCAAATATGAAAAAAAACTCTGGGATTTTTAAAAAGTATTGCATGTTCTGTTAAACTGAAGACCTCGGCGTCAGCAGCACTTGCGGGGGAGCCGTTCCATAGCTCTGCACACAAGGAATCGGAATATGGAAGTTAAGCCAAAGGCCAAGCGTTGGGAACCGTGAGTTCATGCAACGCTGAAAGAGATATTGACAGTGAAAAGGTTTGAAAGGTGTAACAGGAGGAAAACTTCGCATTGCGCTTTGAAAAAACCGTTAGAGGGGATGGAAAGTCAGATGGAAGAAAGAGAATACGAAAGGAGGTACAGTAAAAAGGAATGAAAGACTGTAGCTAGGGGCCGTAGGGACGCTGCAAAGAACCTTCAGTAATACCTACAGCGCACCGCGTGAGGCGCACTGGCGCCACTACCCCCCTGAGGAGTGCAAACAAGGGAACGTAAGACAAAAGACCTCTGCTTTTGGGCAGAGGTCTTAGGGGGACCTGCAAGCAACGATTATTCCAGTGGGTCAGATGGCGGAAGACTTCCCATCTTGGGGATTATATAATCAATAGGTCTTTGGGTTTTGTGCCTGGGGACTGATTTACTGACTCTCTTTAGGTGTGAAAATCATCCGTTTGATATTTTCTCTTTGCTTCAAATAGTCTTCAAGAATTTGTTGACAGATAAGTGTATGTTCCGGAATGCATATTCTTAGGCTAAGAATGACTTAAAAATTGTGGGCAGTTAGGTCACTAAATCCTTACGGTATCTCTCTCTCTCTCTCTCTCTCTCTCTCTCTCTCTCTCTCTCTCTCGCCAATGAAGAATAAGAGGAATTTATTTCTGGTGATAGAAATTCACTTCTCGCTATAATGTTGTTCGGATTCCACAATAAGCTGTAGGTCCCGTTGCTAGGTAACCAATTGGTTCTTAGCCCCGTAAAATAAGTCTAATCTTTCGGGCCAGCCCTAGGGAGAGCTGTTAATCAGCTCAGATTTCTCTCTCTCTCCTCTCTCTATCTCTCTCTTCTCTCTCTTCTCTCTCTCTCTCTCTCTCTCTCTGTATGTATATATATATATATATATATATATATATATATATATATATATATATATATATATATATACATATATACATACATATATATATACATATATATATATATATATATATATATATATATATATATATATATATATGTACATGTGTATGTATATATGTATGAGAGTTTATGTGTATATATATTTTATAATATATATATATACATACACGTTATATTATGTATACATATCGACATGCACATATACATACACATAAATACATACACTTACCTACCACCATTAACAGGGTGGAAAATTCATTTAACATTTACATCTAAGCTTCACGTTACATCTTTTCGCAAGTCACCCGCCGCCGTACTCACCCCGGGCGATCATTAACGAAGTCATTACCTTCGTATAAAGCAATAAAAGTTAATGAACTCATTCTCGGGAGAAGTTAGATTTAAAGTGGAGGTTTTTCTAATGAATAAGTTAAAGAGAGAGAGAGAGAGAGAGAGAGAGAGAGAGAGAGAGAGAGAGAGAGAGAGAGAGAGAGATTTCATGGGAGAGACGAAGACGAGGTCAGGAATGATTGCTTCAAATAGTGAAGTGTGTCAGAGACAGAAGAATCAGCAATAGAGATTTCTAGGAGGGTAGAAATTAGGAAGTTGCCCAAAGAATTAGATATTATGTTGATCCAAAAGAGAAAATGTTATTCCATGCTTTTTAGTGACAAGATGATAAACTAGAATCCACCCACAGAGAAAAATAAAACACACACACATACACACGCACATATATATACTGTATATATATATATATATATATATATATATATATATATATATATATATATATATATATATATATATATATTATATATATAAATATAACATTAATATATATATATATTTATAAATATATATACATATATATAACATATATGTATATATATATATTTATATCTATATTTGTGTGAATACATATATATGTATATATATATATTTATTTATTTATTTATCAAAAATTCACATAACGCGATGAATACACTAAACGAGAGAAAAAGTGATTGAAGAAGAGCTTTTCTGTCAATGTTTGACCTCTCATGAGAGAGAGAGAGAGAGAGAGAGAGAGAGAGAGAGAGAGAGAGAGAGAGAGAGAGAGAGAGAGAGATTTAACCTGACGATATCAATAAAAAAAAAGGAATCACATGAAAAGAAATCTTAAACATTTTATGAAATTCAGGCTGCCAAGAAAGCACTGGGGTACTTTCTGCGAGTCAGCGTCCAAGACAATGAAGAAGGGAGTTAGAGTGGCTGGACAGCAGGATAAAGAGATCCAGAAAATGAAGGAGATATGAGAAGACCTCAACAGCTGTCCTAAGAAGTGTTAGTTAGAGATGTTGGACAGCAACACTGACGAAAGGAAGCGGGAATGGAGTTAAGGTAAAAACCTAAACATTGGCTGCAGCTAGGGGCTGAAGGGACGCCGCAAACACCCTTTAATAATGCCTACAGTGCGCCATGAGGTGCACAGCCGGCACTACCCACCTACGGAGATGAGAAGATATATTAAAACAAGTACAAAAGGAGCCGAAGTTTCTTCGGTGCAATCGAGTTTTCTGTACAGCGTATAATGCTGTATGAGCCGCGGTCCATGAAACTCATCCATGGCCCGATGGTGCCCTGTCCGATAGCGCTGCTAGACGCACTATCATGGCTAACTTTAACCTTCAATAAAATAAAAACTACTGAGGCTAGACGGCTGCAATTTGGTATGTTTGATGATTGGAGGGTGAATTATTAACATGCCAATTTGTAGCCCTCTAGCCTCAGTAGTTTTTAAGATCTGAGGGCAGACAGAAAAAGTGCGGACGGACTGACAAAGCCGGCACATTAGTTTTTTTTACAGAAAACTAAAAATAAACTGGACTTGAAATCCAGGTGCACCGCATCATTCATTTTCATGCAAAATTCGTAGGTTGAAAAAAAAAAAAAAAAAAAACATTTTCAACCGTATATGCAGTGAGGTGTTAGTGTTTGACAGAACGGAAGAGGTTGATGAACAGGTTGCCATACTGTTTTCCCTGCAGAATAAATCGGACTGTGACGGAACACATTCTTTTCGGGAGATTGTGCAAAATCAAGGATTTTTGGGGTTGCTGGTTTATATTTTTCCAAGAACAGGACTTGCTATGCTTTTTATGTTATAGGTGACGTATGATGAAAAAAGGCCAAAGTATTACATATATATATATATATATATATATATATATATTATATATATATATATATATATATATATATATATATATATATACATGTATTTAATATATATATATGTATATACATATATAATATATATATATATATTGTATATATATATATATAAACACGTGTATATATATATATATATTTTCACCTATGACGTCTCAACACAAAAATCTTCCTCCAAATGTCACATTTTATGAGCTGTAGTTATCATGCAGGTAATTTCAATAACTTCTTTGATATGCTTATTATCGTCCTTTTATCACAAGAGCAAATTCATAATAAGGAAATTTCAGTAGAAAGAAAAAAGCTTATTGAATTACCCGGTAAAATTCCAAATAACTGCTTTGCATATTCGCAGTAATGACATGAATCAAATTCCATCCTTCTGAAAGTGGCTGCAAAAAGACTTAGATTACGAAGTTACAGAGGAGGCGACTCTAGTCTCACGGGAATTCGTCTGGAATTGAAATTTTTTATTCGGTACAGCATCTGGAATTCCATTAATGGAAACAAAACTTTCCATTCGCCAACCCCTTAGAAAATCAAAATCTTCTTGCATATCTCTCTCTCTCTCTCTCTCTCTCTCTCTCTCTCTCTCTCTCTCTCTCTCTCTCTCTCATATGTTTCACTTCATCTCTCATATGCAAAATGATACCAGTAACACAGAGAGGTGATCTTCTCTCTCTCTCTCTCTCTCTCTCTCTCTCTCTCTCTCTCTCTCTCTCTCTCTCTCTCTCTCATATTAGACCAGACGGGAGGAAATGAATTTTTTAATATGGGGGAATGTTAACCTCCCAGATAACTTTAATATTTTTCACCATCTACATCAAGGTCAGTTACGAGGCTGTCAGCTATACGAAAGTGAAATGTTGGTCTTTTATTGCTGATACACATACCCATACATACATACATACATACAGACATACATACTTACATACACACATAAATGCATTATTTATATGTATATATATATATATATATTTATATGTTATATATATATATGTATGTATGTATACATACATACATACATATATACATACATACATATATATATATATATATATATATATATATATATATATCCATGCATACAAAATCTACTATCATTTATTATCAGATACAAAATCAAAATCTTTGTTACCACAAAACCCTCTTAATTTTTCGATTTCTCCACAGTTTGCACTTTCATATATATTTAAAATTAGTTCATATATTCTCTTGCTATAATGCACATCAATTCATTCATCCACTAGGAGCATAGATCCTACTTCTGGGGCTCCCAGACACAATTCCCAGAAGTCATCGAGACATAATAATACCTCGGAGGATATTGGACTGACAGGTTGTCAGCTTGACGGTACGAGCATTGCAATTTTGATAGACGTTTCACGATCAGCTGGGTCGTCCACTGACAGGGTACACGTGTTGCAATGTCGATAAGTACATGCACTGCTACAGTCCAGCCATTTCGGAACTTCGGATTGGAGAAAAACAGGGAAGAGATGAGTCTTAACATTAAATGCAACATGCTAAAAATCCCCTAAGTCCCTGTGTGTGAAATTTAAAATATAGCCAAAATACTGTTTGTGGAAGGTTTTACCGCTTTTGGTCCTCAAAATGAATTCTGAATAATCTTATAATCATACGTTATAGAAATGATGGTACACACACACCATACAAAATTTGATGTATTAATCATAAGTGAATGTAAAGACTGAATTTTGCCTCTAGTCTAAAATATATTATTTTATTTATCAGACACTGGAGCCATCCTGAATGCAGACCAACCCCGTATTTAGAATGATCATAGATGAAGAGGAATTGTGTCTGTTTTGTGGGAAAACCCTCTCAGAAGGAAGTACAGTGACAGTTTCAAGGGGTTTAAGTACAATAATCAACAGTGGCACACGACGAAAAGATGGAATATCCCAAATGTTGGAAGGACTATCATCTACTTGCGTTCACGTAGCCTGCCGTAAAACTTACACACGAGACACTAGCATTGAATCTGAGCTCAACCCTTCACCCAAAAAGGCAAAGTCCCTTAGATCATCACCCCAGCCCTTTGACTTTTAAGCTTAATAGTCTGTTCTGTGGGGACGAGTGTGATAAAACTGCTGATCAGAGGAGGCCACGCTGCTCTTACAGAAACCCTCAAACATCTGTTTTCTTTTCTGAACTTATTGATGAGTGCCAGTTCTCTACTGGAGAGCTTCTTACGAAACTTGAGGAATATCTTCCATCTTCTAGCAATGAATACTCAGAAATGACACTAAGGCAAAAACTGAAGGACTGCTATGGTGATGATGTCTTGATAACAAGGCAGCATGGGAAGAAGGCTGTTGCTTGTTTTCGGGACACAGGGTATAAGATTTTAAAACAGTTCATGGCACACACGAAAATCACTGGTCAAACTGTTCCCAAATGCGTGGACTACTAGGTGTTAACTAGGAAATACCCCATATACCATTGGCCTCTTTGTTTCGTAGGGGTAATGCCTGATAGATACAGGTTTCTCAGAAGGTTTCTGCGGATGAGAGCGCTGTCTCATGCCCTTTGCTTATACAAGCATATGCATATAAACACAAACACCTGTATATATATATATATATATATATATATATATATATATATATATATATATATATATATATATATATGTGTGTGTGTGTATATGTAAATATATATACACACATTTACATATATATGTGTGTGTGTATGTGTATGAAGGTATTTTCACTTTACCAGTTCGTGTGTAATACCCAGCGCACTACAGAATACAACTTGTTTCTCTTTCTTCTGATCTTGACCCCAACGACCCTTCATTGCCACAAAAATCAAAAGCAACAGGTAGGCCCCATCATAACTAAAAAACGGCAAAAAAGCAAAGTACATAATATAGTGACCCAAGACCTCCCATTAGCCAAGATCCAACTGACTGCTTGTCGTCACAAGAAAGCCAAAACACTGAACGCACTGTTTAATTTTCTTGCGAAAGCAACGTAACAACGGGAAGAATTGGGCTGATACGCGCCTGCCTTCGATCAGTGGGAGCGGATGATGAAAATGCGGTTCAATTTAGGTAAGAGGACCACGCTGATGAGCAGAAATCTCGTTTTCTTAGAATTCGGGTCTGAAGAACAAAAGGCTATTTGAGAACGATGCTGCGTCTTCTCTTTTCCAGCGCGGAGGTAGGATCGGATCACGGGGTGAGAGAGAGAGAGAGAGAGAGAGAGAGAGAGAGAGAGAGAGAGAGAGAGAGAGAGAGAGAGAGAGAGAGAGAGAGAAATATATATATATATATATATATATATATATATATATATATATATATATACTCGTATATGGAAGTGAAATGTGGATACGATTGACGTAGAGTTTTAAGACTTTATTATCTTAAATTTAGTTGGATATATTGCTCACTGAGAGAGAGAGAGAGAGAGAGAGAGAGAGAGAGAGAGAGAGAGAGAGAGAGAGAGAGAGAGAGAGAGAGAGAGAGAGAATGGAAGTGAGTGAAATATGGATAGAATTGTCCGTAGAGTGTTTTACCTTATATGACAACGAATATTAAGCGAGTGCGGTTTGACTCACACACACACACACACACACACACACACACACACACACACACACACACACACACACAAGAAACTAATTTAGTAAAAATCAAAACTCCTTAGCTATAATTCCCCCTCCATTTGGGGGAATCCAATAAGCGAACCTGCAACCCCGCCCCCGTCCCCCGCCAAAAACTAGGGGAAGATTCCTCCAGTTTATGCGCAATCCAGACCAGGAGTGAAGTGCCTTAACTATCTGGTAAGAAGCGTCGTATTTCCCATCAACGTCCGGGGAAATGGCTCCATACATCGGCAAGGGAAATGACGGGGCCAACCTTCTTTCCCTCCGGCAGCAGCGGGGAGAGAAAGTGTTTCCTCAGGGAGAGATTCTCATGATACGAAAACATTTGGAGGAGCTCCGCTGTACTTGTGCGGACGGATAATGAGTATAATGTCGCAGACTTCGTCGGATTTTGTTATCATTATCTTTTATTTTTATTCCACAAAACGAGTGGAGATCCGTGAAAGATAAAGCGCAGGAAAGACGTGCGTGGCGGGATTTGACAGGGGAATGGATGGCATATAGAATTTTGGCCAAAGGTCAAGCGCTGGGCCCTGTAAGGTCGTTCAGCGCTGAAAGACAGAGTTGAAAGGTTTGAAAGGTGTACCAGGAGGAAAACCTCATAGTTGCACCATGAATCAACTGTTAGGAGAGGGATGAGGAAAGTAAAATGGAAGAAAGAGAATGTAAACGGAGGTACAGTAAAAGGAGACGATGATGATGATGATGATTCTTAAGAATGAATGTTGGTACCATAGCAATAGGCTTGGAATACCTGTGGAAATTCAACTGGTACAGCAAAATAAATAAATAAATAAATAAATAATAATAATAATAATAATAATAATAATAATAATAATAATAATAATAATAATAAACAATCACGTATGGAGCAGAAATAAGTCTACCTCACACTGGGATCGAACCCAGGACACTCAAGTAAAGGATAACACCCTCGCCTCTCAACTGAGAGACCAGTAGAAATTTATGAAGATAATAAGAGATCTTCCTATTCTTATCATAATTCTTATTTTTTCATACTAGGAACAGGAGAGGAATTGATACTAATTTCGTATATGAGATTTCAAGGCTTTCAGAGCAATGTTAATCAGATAAATTGGGAAACGGAAGTTTAAAGAGGCCTAGGGATAGCACATTATGACTTGCCGCCCACCAGTCCACCCAGTCGCTAAGAATGCTGTGCTTATATGGCGCAACCCACCCGCCTCACGGGGAGAATGGAGTATAGTTATACATACATATATATATATATATATATATATATATATATATATATATATATATATATATATATATATATATATAAAATATATATATATATAAAATATATATAATCTAATACAACAAATACTTTCTAGCTGTTACCCCAATAGTATCACACCCACAGCAATGCATGCATTTATCGACATTGCAACACGTGTACCTTGACAATGGACGACATGACCTGATCGTGATATGTCTGTCAAACTTGTAATGTTCGTTCCGTCCTGCTGACAACCCGCCAGTCAAGTATCCTCCGAGGTATTATTATGTCTCGATGACTTCTGGGAATTGTGTCTGGGAGCCCCAGAAGTAGGATCTACGATTCTAGTAGATGAATTAATTAATTTTGTAATATAAGATGTGAAGAGAGTTATGGAGTTCAAGTGTCCATCAATGAAATGACATACCTAAAGTATGGCGGACACTAATAACGACCAAAGTGGGTCGATTTTGCTCTAAAAAAATTAAAATAATAAAAATAATAAAATAATAAATGATAATATCTCCCCTGCTATGGAAAGGGATAAAAATAATCTTATAATTTACTAAGAATATGGAAACGAGCCGGCTACTTCTTAAAAACTCTCTAAGGGTCTCTCTTGCCATAACTTGCCATCTTGTTAGGAGAGAGTGGAAAGTAATTTGGAAGAGAATATGAACGGAGGTATAGTAAAAGGAATGAAAGGGACGCTGCAAAGAACCTTAAGCAATGCCTAGAGTGCGTCGTGTGAGGTGCTCTGACGGCACTGATCCCCCTACGGTGGGTATGTGCCCTTATATGCAGTGAAAGATACCAGATTCTGCTCAAGGTATTTTCTGTAGATATTTTCTTAACAAGTAATGCCTACAGTGCTTCGTGTGAGGTGCACTGGTGGCTCATACCCCCTATGGGGTATGTGCCCTTATACGCAGTGAAAGATTCCGCTTCTGCTCAATCCATTTTCTGTAGATATTTCTTAACCAGTAACGCCTAGAGTGCATCGCCTGAGGTGCACTGACATCACATACCCCCTCTTACGGGGTATGTGCCCTTATATACAGTGAAAGACTTCAGATTCTGCTCAAGCCAATTTCCTTACGTGAGAGAATAGGAACAGGGGTAAAGCAAAAGGCCGAATGGACCTGCAGACAGCTTAAGTAATGCCTACAGTGCGTCGTGCGTGGTGCACTGCCGGCACATACCCCACTAATGGGGTATGTGCCCTTTTATGCAGTGAAAAATTCCAGACTCTGCTCAAGCCATTTTCTATAGATATTTTCTTGACCAGTAATGCCTACAGTGCTTCGCGTGAGGTGCACTGGCGGCACATACCCCACTAATGGGGTACGTGCCCTTATATGCAGTGAAATATTTCAGATTCTGCTCAAGCCATTTTATATAGATGTTTTCTTAACCAGTAATGCCTAGAGTGTGTGGTGCATGGTGCACTGCCGGCACATACCCCACTAATGGGGTATGTGCCCTTATATGCAGTGAAAGATTACTGATTCTGCTCAGGCCATTTTCTGTAGACATTTTCCTCTGGTGAAGTTTTCTCTGGTCAGAATGGCGTTCTTCCTTTCCATTCACGACCCGTTTCTTTTCGCCGTTGCCTTATTCAGGGAACTGTCTAGGCCTCCAACAATAGTTCTATTCTGACTGACGTCTGGGTGAGGGAGTGTTGTTTCTACTTCAGCTCTTCCACGAAAGGGATTCAGCGGTGGAACAACAACCTGTCTTGATCTTCAGTATTAAAAAAAAAACAATTTTTTTTCTTTTGCCTCGAAGGAAAAAGTTGTTCTGGGGCTAATTTTTTTTTAGGTGACTGAGTCTTCTCTGTTTTTTTTTTAATTTTGCACTTTCACTAAATGGCTTAAACACTTTATCATTGTTCACTGAATGACGAGTTATTGATGTTGATAATAACTTCATAATTAGGTGTTAATGAGTTTCATTTGTAACCAAAACGCGAAATTTTGTTGATAAACTTGTTGGCTGTTGCTGTCATACAAAGCCATGGATATTTGAGTGATAAATTTTCAGTTTTAAACTGAACATTACACACGCATATATATATATATATATATATATATATATATATATATATATATATATATATATATATATATATATATATATATATATATATATATATATATATATATATATATATATATATATATATATACATACATATATACATATACATATATATATGTATATATATATATATATAAATTTTATATATGTATCTGTGTGTTTGTGTATATATATATATATATATATATATATATATATATATATATATATATATATATATATATATATATATATATATATATATATATTGTCATGATATACATTCCTCCCTCCCTGTAGCTTTGATTCCGTCATGTAATTGGGAATTAATCTGTTATTCCCCCTATTTCTCCAGTCGGGCGTTTCAGGGAAACCGCGTTTATTTGAACCCGTCAACAGCCGTTATTAGGCGTTGGTACTTCCGTACCTACCCCCAACATCGCGCGATCCAAAAGAATAATACCAAAACCCCTTTCCCCCCATCACGCGATGGGGGAGACATGTAGGGACTGGGAAGGGCAGAAGGGCATGTAGGGCTAGGGAACAGGTAGTCTTTTATTCCGTAGGCATATAATGATGAGTGTGCTTTTCGCATACCCTCCTTGCTGGCCTTTTGACATGCTTGCAGGTACAGCTGGCCCCGCCCAACACCGAATGCGATCTGCTTTTCAAAAAGCAGGGAGAGACTTGCTTCTGACTTCATCTGCAGCGGACGCGCTGCGGGTTCCTCCAGCTCCGCTGGCTGGACTGTCTTCAAACAAGGGACCTGGAATGGTTGTAGGCGCCTATAACAGTCATAAAAGGTTCGTACATTTGCGAGCAGTCAAAGACCAGCCCTATCCTCTTTTTACTCAAACTTCTAACCAGTCCATTTCTTTAACTTTTAACCTCTTCCTCCACGAAACAATCTTCCCTTTGTTAGAATCCTACCTGTATCCCCTCCCTTGCCATTTACGTACCTTGAACTCGAGTAAAGATCCCGAAATAACAATCACTTATCCCTCCACCAGTGCAATTTAAGGGCTATTTAAGTTAAGTTGTAACAGCGTAAGTTTAACTTTGGGCGCGTATAATTACGTGTTCATTGTTAACGCACATGCTGCTCCGATTCTCAGATCACATTTACGTGCTTTCATTAAAAGCACCTTGTAGGCTACGTTATGTGTTGTATTTAAGAACGTGTATTGGGTAATCTTCTGTAGGAAGATTCCATTTCCCTTAGTTTGAGCAGGGCTAACTCAGAAACTCTCCTTCAGGAGGGACACGTGGCATGATCGCGCTCCATGCATCATTATCCGCCTGCCACCCAAATTCAAATAATTCCTGGTCGTAGTTCGGAGAAGTTTCCGTTGTGGCCAACTGTTCTTATGAAGTATTCCTCCATCCTAGAACGCCATCATTTGCATTACTATTTCACGTAATCAGGGCAGACTGAATGTGATTACTATCATTGAACTGATTATTGCAGATTGGCCCCATTTTTTATTCACTTGCTTGTTGCCAATTCATTTCATTATTGTTACTGTGTCCTATTCTGGATCTGCCCCTCAGTGATTATGTTGTATTGTGTCTAACTGTTGATTTGCTAAGTTGCTGTAAATAAATCCCTGTAAATTGGTAACAGAATTCTAAATTCCCACATGGCGACCTCCCACATTTAATTTGCATTCCAGGAAATTCTGAGGTAAGTTTTCAATTAAATCCCCTTTTGTTTACAAACTGGACTCCCTTGGTTTCGTGGAAGCATCAATTATAATTTTGTTTAAATTCTTATCAAACCACGTCCAGTCTGTAACAATATATATATATATATATATATATATATATATATATATATATATATATATATATATATATATATATATATATATATATATATATATATATATATATATATATATATATACACATCTTCACTAGTGAGAGGAAAGCATTCTTCACGAACCACCAGCATTTTTATCAAATCATTTTCAGCCAAAACCGAGACCGCATTCTAAAGTAGTCTCAGCATCCCACGAGAAAAATTTCCGCGCGTTGCCACCCTAAAATATCCCCCTACAAATTTATCGCATTCGTACATTTTATTATCAGAATATTTCCCCAACTTCCACGGAAATAACGGCAAGAATGTCGACAGGTAAGCCAATGATCTTCGCAAACTGACAAATGCAGCAATAATTTAAAACCGCTTTTTTTTGGCACAGGTATTTTGCTCGGGAGAACCTCGCTCGACCTAACAAAAGCTTCGGCCGTCGTATATCGGCGATATTTGCTCTCCTCCCAAATCCCTTCGTATTAGAGGCGCGTTCTGGCGCGAGAGCGCGAACGTTTATGTGCGGTGCAAAGTCCTGCCTTCCACCTCGAGGATACAGGAGGCGTGAAATTGGTTTCTTTATTCATTTACACTTCATTTATTGGTTTCTTTATTCATTTACATTTATTTTATTGATTTCTGCGTCTCTTATGCTGTGATGATTCTTGTCAGTGGATCTTTTTGTCGTTTTGTGGTCTTATGAACGTCTTTACTTGTTTAAAATCTGCTGATTCTGCAATACAGTTCTTTTCTTCACTCCCGGCGTCTGAGTCAGGGAATTGCAGTATCGTAAATATTACCTTTTCAGCGATGGTAATATTTCATATCGAATTCTCACTCCATTTTGTAAACGCATGGGAACGCGCTCTCTCTCCCTCTCTCTCTCTCACACACACACACACACACATACAAACACAAACACGAAACTGAGGGATAACAAAATTGGTCTTGAATGATATAAGAATCAAATGATGTTTACACATGATAAATAGCTGATTGGGAATAGTAACGAGAAACTACACAAACTTGTAAAAGGGCTTGCAATTGTTTGTCACTGGAGATAGCTGAAGGTGAGGAATGGTAGCAGAATATTTTAATCTGTGTCTTGGAAGAAATATGATACATAATGTTGGGAAGAGAGGACATGAGTCACAAAATAATAATAGTGTCATATAGATAATTAAATATTTATATTTACTATCAGATTTATGACAGAATCACAGCCGCAGATCTATCTCCGTCAATTATTATTATTATTATTATTATTATTATTAATTCATTTTTTTGGTCTATCACAGTCATCCTATTAGACTGGGGGTTTTTATAGTGTGGGGTTCCGGGTTGCATCCTGCCTCCTTAGGAGTCCATCACTTTTCTCACTATTGTGCGCTGTTTCTAGTAGCACACTTTTCTGCATGAGTCCTGGGGCTACTTGAGTCCTGGAGCTACTTCGACATCTAGTTTTTCCATTATTATTATTATTATTATTATTATTATTATTATTATTATTATTATTATTATTATTATTAATTCATTTTTTTGGTCTATCACAGTCATCCTATTAGACTGGGGGTTTTTACAGTGTGGGGTTCCGGGTTGCATCCTGCCTACTTAGGAGTCCATCACTTTTATCACTATTGTGCGCTGTTTCTAGTAGCACACTCTTCTGCATGAGTCCTGGAGCTACCTCGGCATCTAGTTTTCCAGGTTCCTTCTCAGGGATCTTGGGATCGTGCCTAGTGTTCCTATGATTATGGGTACAATTTCCACGGGCATACTCCATATCCTTCTTATTTCCATTTTCAGGCCTTGATACTTATCAATTTTTTCTCTTTCTTTCTCATCTACTCAAGTGCCCCATGGTACTGCCACATCACTCAGTGATGCTTTTTTCTTGATTTTGTCAATCAACGTCACGTCTGGTCTATTGGCACGTATCACCCTACCTGTTCTGATTATTATAATTATTTAAAATTTAAATTTTCAGTTTTTGCCTCTATTTCTCATAACAGTGAATCAATGCTATTTTTCATTTAGTAATATTGCGAATCCCGGCCATTTAAATTTTCAGTTTTTGTCTCTCCTGCGTATCACACTGAATCAATACCATTTTTCATTTAGCAATATTATGAATCTCGTCCATAACTAACGCCTGCAAATGTAATATCCAAAATCATATCTACGATAAGCCTCAATAAATAACAGGGCGCATTTGCTGTTATAATAATTGCTGGCCTATATTACATCAATTACCAGACACCAGATACACTGTAGCTGACAGCTCAAATCTATTCACCGATATTCACAGGCTAATTGTTATTGCATTTTCGTCTGATTTAACCAATGAAAGTAGCGAATCCGCTTCTGAAATTGTGTTATGCTCGGTGAACTGTGCCCAAATATTCTCCCATTAAAACTCTTAAGTATATTACAGCCGTTTAGTTTATTAGAATAGAACAGAATGCAGAATTCAGGCCAGAGGTCAAGTGCCGGGACCTATGAGGTCATTCAACGCTGAGGGGGAAACTGAGAGTGGAAAGGTTTGAAAGGTGTAACAGGAGGAAAAACCCGCGGTTGCACTTTGCATCAATTGTTAGGAGAGGGTTGAGGAGAGTTAGAAGGAAGAAAGAATATGAACGGAGATAAAGCAAAAGGAATGAAAGGTGTTGCAGCTAGGAGGCCGAAGGGACGCTGCAACGAACCTTAAGTAATGCCTACAGTGCACGGCAAGAGATGCACTGAGGGCGGCCCCCCACCCTACGGGGGTTTAAACCCACCATCCTCCCTACAGGGTTTAGTTAATTAGACTAGAAAAAAAATAATTTCAGGTATAAGAATTATATTCTTCTTTAATTTTTTAAAGTGAATACTGACAGAACAGATATTCCAATGCTCTTTAGTAGCCCAGGCCTGAAGAAAATAATAAAATGAAAAACCAGGAAAAACGGAAAATTATATCTAGGCCATGTTTGATCCACATACTTTAAATGTCTTATTTTCTTCATTCCAATTCGATGCATAAAACAGCTGTTTCTGAATTTCTACACGAAATCGTTAGCTATATCGCTATAGTATTTTATCTCAATATAGCTGAATACGTAAATTTCTAGTCTAATTTATATTACTTGCTTGTGCACTGCTTTGAAGAATGTCGAACAAATATTTTTTAGCTATATTAAATGTTTATAATTCACAAACAAGTAAAAAATTCGTCGAGGTTTCTTCGGCTCATTCGAGTTTTCTGTACAGCCGCTACTGCGTATAATCAAGGGCACCGAAAATAGATCTATCTTTCGGTGGTCTCAGTATAAGAAGCACGATTATGGCTAACTTTAATCTTAAATAAAATCAAAACTACTGAGGCTAGAGGGCTGCAATTTGGTCTATTTGGTGACTGGAGGGTGGATGATCAACATACCAATTTGCAGTCCTCTAGCCTCAGTAGTTTTTAAGACCTGAGGGCGGAGAGAAAAAAGTGCGGACGGAATAAAGAGCGGACGGACACACAAAGCCGGCACAATAGTTTTCTTTTACAGAAAACTAAAAAGCCAAAAGTATCTATTACATCCAAATTACATGTACTTATGCCCAGTATAAAAGATCTTGAGGAAAAAGATATTAAGCAATATTAAAATTTCATCCTGACAGTAAACTAAAAATCTTGAGGAAAAAGATAATAAGCAATATTCATCTTTCATTCTGACAGTAAACTAAAAATCTTGAGGAAAAAGATAATAAGCAATATTCATCTTTCATTCTGACAGTAAACTAAAAATCTTGAGGAAAAAGATAATAAGCAATATTCATCTTTCATTCTGACAGAAAACTAAAAATCTTGAGGAAAAAGATAATAAGCAATATTCATCTTTCATCCTGACAGTAAACTAAAAATCTTGAGGAAAAAGATAATAAGCAATATTCATCTTTCATCCTGACAGTAAACTAAAAATCTTGAGGGAAAAGATAATAAGCAATATTCATCTTTCATCCTGACAGTAAACTAAAAATCTTGAGGAAAAAGATAATAAGCAATATTCATCTTTCATCCTGACAGTAAACTAAAAATCTTGAGGAAAAAGATAATAAGCAATATTCATCTTTCATCCTGACAGTAAACTAAAAATCTTGAGGGAAAAGATAATAAGCAATATTCATCTTTCATCCTGACAGTAAACTAAAAATCTTGAGGAAAAGATAATAAGCAATATTCATCTTTCATTCTGACAGTAAACTAAAAATCTTGAGGAAAAGATAATAAGCAATATTCATCTTTCATTCTGACAGTAAACTAAAAATCTTGAGGAAAAAGATAATAAGCAATATTCATCTTTCATTCTGACAGTAAACTGAAAATATTGAGGAAAAAGATAATAAGCAATATTCATTTTTCATCCTGACAGTAAACTAAAAATCTTGAGGAAAAAGATAATAAGCAATATTCACAATATTCATCTTTCACTCTGACAGTGAGCTAAAAAAAACACATGTCAATTGTCATATTCCTTTGCTGTATGAAATTCGCCCGACAAGAGAAATGAACAGACTATCGGATATCAGATGTTAGATATTTTACACCTCTCCGGCTGCAAGTTCAGATCTAATATCAAGCCGCAGATTTCTGCAATGTCGATGTGGACCCGCCTAATATATCTTTCACGGGTTCAAAGAAAGAACACTACTGAGGCGAGACGCCCCGTGGATCTGTGGAGATGAGAATAGGTTCGACAGTTATCAAGGGATGAAACCTGCTGGAGCCAACGCGATAATATTCTAGCTCATCCGCCATCAAGGTTAGGATCAGCCGTTTGAGATGAATTGTTATCTCTGAGTTGCTGAGAAATGTCTCCAGCCTTTGATTTTACTTCTTTCTCTCTCTCTCTCTCTCTCTCTCTCTCTCTCTCTCTCTCTCTCTTACACAAACACACACACAAACATGCACCCACACACACAGGTTCATTCGCTAGTGAACCGAACTTCCAATAATTAGAAAAAAAAATAAAAGTAAAAAATACGCCGAAGTTTCGTCGGCGAAATCGAGTTTTCTGTACAGCCGCTACGGCGTATAATCAAGGCCACCGAAAACAGATCTACCTTTCGTTGGTCTCAGTATAATGCTGTATGAACCGCGGTCCATGAAACTTTAACCATGACTCGGTGGTGGCCTATTATATATCGTTACCAGAAGCACGATTATTGCTAACTTTAACCGTAAATAAAATAAAAACTACTGAGGCTAGAGGGCTGCAATTTGGTATGTTTGATGATTGGAGGGTGGATGATCAACATCCCAATTTGCAGCCCTCTAACCTCAGTAGTTTTTAAGATCTGAGGGCGGGTAGAAAAAGTGCGGACAGAAAAAATTGCGGACAGAATAAAGCGCGGACGGACAGACAAAGCCGGCACAATAGTTTTCTTCTACAGAAGACTAAAAAGGCCTAAATCTTTCTGTTGCGTGCATGAATTTTTTCCACGTCTGATGAAGCACATTTGTGGCTCCCCAGTCAGACACAGGTACTGACAAGCGAAGCCTTGTCATGCGCATAGCAGAACGACGCTTCGAAACGACTGCAAGTTTATTTTGTGAAATACTGAATAATATTCATAATCAATAATGGATGAAACGAGGCCCTTCGGCCGGCCCTGTTGTGTCAGGAGACCATAAAGGTGAACTGTGAAACGAGAAATTTGCAGTTTAGTTTAATCGACATTTCGTTTTTCTGTCCGTCCTCAGATCTTAAAACCTACTGAGGCTAGAGGGCTGCAAATGGGGGTGTTGATCATCCACCCTCCAATCATCAAACCTACCAAATTGCAGCCTTCTACCCTCGGTAGTTTTTATTTCATTCAAGGTTAAAGTTAGCCATGATCATGCGTCTGGCACCGCTATAGGTGCCAACAACCAGGCCACCAACGGGCCGCGTCTGAAAGTTTCATGGTCCGCGGCTGAGAGTTTCATGAGCCGTGGCTGAGAGTTTCATATGGCATTATACGCTGTGCTGAAAACTGCCCCAAAGAAACTTCGGTACAATTTTTATTTTTACCTTTTTTTTGTATAGGTATTGATTGGGATTTTTTCCTCCTATACAGATCTGATCTGATTTTATTATTATTATTATTATTATTATTATTATTATTCCTTTAATTTTCGATACATTTCGACCGCTGATATACTAAGAATATCTTACAGAGGGATTAAATGGAATAAAACTCAGGTAAAAACCTTAGAGCTTTTATCATATAATAATGTTTATAATAATAATTATGGCAATTAAAATTGGGTGTCATTTACCACCACCCCTCTGTCTTAAAACCCGTTCAAGTGATGGAGACAATCGACAGAGCAGAAAGGGTAAAATATGCGCCGAAGCTTCTTCGGCGCAATTGAGTTTTCTGTACAGCGTAAAATCAAGGACACCCAAAATAGATGTATCTTCGGTGGTCTCGGTATAATGCTGTATGAGCCGCGGCCCATGACACTTTAACCAAGGGCTGGTGGTGGCTTGCCCTCTATCGTTACCAGACGCACGATCATGGCTAACCTTAACATTAAATAAAATAAAAACTACTGAGGAGGCCAGAGGGCTGCAATTTGATGTGTTTGATGACTGGATGGTGGATGATCAACATACCAATTCGCAGCCCTCTAGCCTCAGTAGTTTTTAAGATCTGAGGGCGGACAGAAAAACTGTGAACAGAAAAAGTGCGCATGGACAGACAAAGCCATCTCAACAGTTTTCTTTTACAGAAAACTAAAAATAAAACTACCTTGGCATAGTAAAAACTGCAGTTTTTACTCAGCCTCCTCTTCCTTACCCCTTCTTGGATCTCGTGTGACCTTGTGACCAAAGGAAGGTCATCCCGCAGGTCGCTCGAGTTTGTTGAAAACTTTTGTTTGTAGAAGACCTTAATGTCTAAAGTGTTAATGATCTTAGTTTCTGTCCTCTTGCGAACTCACTGAGCAAATGAATACAAGTTTAATCAGTTAGATCAACGGGCACACACAAACATGCATGCAAGATATATATACAGGATATATATATATATATATATATATATATATATATATATATATATATAAACTGTATATACATTATATACATGCATATATATATGTATGTATATATACATTATATATATAAATATATAGATAATATAAATGTCTTTTACTGTAATCCAACAGTACATTATGAAGATAAAGAGCCCCACAAAAACACCATATTCAAGGTACAATCCATATATTTCATATACTTCTTCTGTATATACATAATGTACATATATGCATATATATATACATACTGTATGTATATATATGCAGTATATATACTGTATATATGCATATATAAATATATTATATATATATATATATATATATATATATATATATATATATATATATATATATATATATAAAATTTATATTTATATATATAATATATACATATAAATATATATAATATATATATATATATATATATATATATATATATATACATGAATGTCTTTACTGTAATCCAACAGTACATTACGAAGATAAAAAGCCCCATAAAAACACCATATACAAGTTACAAACCATATATTTCGTACACTTCTTCTTCTGAATCCCTCCCTGTTCACTGGTGAAATATGGACAAACGATACGTTACAGAACAAGACATATGCAGGTGTGAAAGTCTGGAGATGATCTCTCTCCCGAGAGCATTTTCCCGAGAAGTAACCGAGTACCGGCACCTTTCCCTGAAGAAAGGGGGACGCCATATCTTGAAAACTAACCATAGAATTTTCTTGAGAATAATCGCATTATGTTTCCCACACCCAAGTTACTTGGGAATCCGTTTTTTAACCTAACCTAACCTAACCTATCCCTACCTAACCTAACCTAAGGGGCATGGCAAAACAACCGGGGCTGGTGCAATACTAGCATACATCTCAGGAATCTGCGACCTGGGTGGAAAATAGGTTATTTCACTGCGTTCTGAACCTTGCTAGTTCCCGTCTCTTGTGATCAGTACATGCCACAGAGTTCAGGGATTTTGATTTTCGTGCAAATTAAAGATAAATGCCATAACATCAAATGGCGTGGTACCCAGCTGGTTTTCAAAAGTAGCTGACCGCAAAAAAGGGAGACGCTGGAATCTGCCACCATTAGTCAGACCAACGACGTGAACTTGTCAGGAGGACATTGGAAATTGGATTTGACCGGCGACTTTTTTCCTCGGGCGTCTTCTCAAGCAGGTAGGTGTTCCAGCAGATACGCCCATCTTTTCATCTTCATATATACACGCACACATACATACATACATACATACATACATACATACATACATACATACATACATACATACATACATATAGTGTATGTATATATATATATATATATATATATATATATATATATATATATATATATATATATATATATATATATATATATATATATATATATATATATATATATATATATATATATATAATGTGCGTGCGTATTTCTTGCACGCATGTTTGTGTGTGCACATTGAACCAGCTAAATAAACTGAAATCAGTATATAACTGTACAAACTACGTCATACCGTAATCCTTAAAACAATGGAGCGTTGGGGATAACATTAGTCTCATCCCTAAGAACTGACAACAAGAGGATTATAGAGAAAAAATCTTTTACTCTAAAAATTATGAAGTCAAGAGAGAGAGAGAGAGAGAGAGAGAGAGAGATTTTAATCTTTTAATTCCAATGTGAAAGCTGACATATCATAATAAAATAGGATAAAACAAATTTTTATATTTTATAGTCAATCACATTATAGGTAAAATCCAGGGACCAAATCTGGGATCAGATATCTCTTTAATTAAAAGAAGTACGGACATATTTTTTCTGAATTTTTTTTTAAATACTAAATATACTGACTTTGGTTTATTCCCAAAATAAAGAAATAAAGGCCTTGACGGATATTCGAGAGAAATACGAGTATATTAGGGAACTGTTGTAAACACGCACGCTGCGTTTGTTAGTGTGTGTGTGTATATATATATATATATATATATATATATATATATATATATATATATATATATATATATATATATATATATATATATATATATATATATATATACAGAGATCTAGCAGAAAATAAAGGAGATGAAGTACAACGATCTAAAGGTGGGGCTGGGAGAAAAACCCACACTTGCACCGAGGTAACTGTTAGAGGTGTTGGACAGCAAGATAGAAGAGAGGAAGAGAGGAAGTGGATGTGGTTAGGATCTGAAGAGACACGGCCGACACCCTTCAGTGGTGGAGAAATAAATCCACAGTTATGTATTAGTATAAATAAATATATCTAAAAATAAGTCTAAACAGAGAGCTTTCTGGAATCTGTTCGACTGAAACTGGGAATCGAACAGATTCCCGAAAGCGCTCTGTTTATAATTATTTTGGAATATTTTTTACTCGTACATAAATGCGGAATTGTTTCTCCATTTCAAGACTCCTGCTACTATAAGTATTTCTCAATTACCCTTCAGTAGTGACTACAGTGCACCACGTGAGGTGCAATGACGGCATTACCCCCACTACGAGGAGTCGCAGGCGAAGGAAGAAGGTTGTAGATTCTAAGGGACATTTTTCTTCTGACTCTCCGTTCGAGGAATAGAAATTCTGCTCCGATTCTGGACTACTTTCTTTTGGTCTGGAATCTTTGCGTTCCAGAATTTTCCCCGTTCCAGCATTCCCATTCTGTTTGAATTCTTTCGGTCGCTCCATAACTTTTCCCAAACTTGTTTGGTAAATCTTATCCGATCACTTCTGCTTTTCTCGCCGTGCCAACAATTCTGAAATTCTCCTTCTTTAGTTTTCTATTTCCTAAACAGTCAGCAAACAATCGCCAAGGCCCGAGCTTTTATTTATTGTACATATTTTTAATCCGTGACCTTTTTTTTTTCTTCCATTTATTGTCTAAGACCCTTATATGTATATACATATATATACTGTATATATATACATATTTATATATACATACATATACATATATATATATATATATATATATATATATATATATATATATATATATATATATATATATATTAGCCTTAAACATTCACATATTCTCCTCTTCAAACATTTGTTATTGTAATTTATCCTAAATGTAAAAACCATAAATTTTCTGTTTCCCCTTACCTTCGCAACATAGGGAAATTCAGTATTTGGATTACCTAGTTTCTTCTACTTTCCATTTTGCAAATGGTCGTTATTTTGGTTTTCCTCGACTTTCAAATTTTCCTAAAAAAAAAAAAAATGTATTTGAGTTTCTTCCTCCTCCGTTGTATTTATATATTTATTTGTTTATTTTGACGACCTCAAATCCAAGATGGTCCTGACCTCGGTTCCAATTGGCTTCGATCTTCGTTGCAACATTCACGGGATTCCCTTTCATCCATTCCTTAGTTTATTTGCCTTTTTTTCCTTCTTCCTTATTCGGTTTATCTTTGATCTAATATTTGTGTTGCTTCTCAGTTCATTTCTTTTATACTTGACGCGTCGTCAGAGAGGCAAACATTCCATTATTCATGTTTCTGTTTCTCTGTTTATTTAGGTGTTAGATCTCTCTCTCTCTCTCTCTCTCTCTCTCTCTCTCTCTCTCTCTCTCTCTCTCTCTCTCTCTCTCTCTCTCTCTCTCTCCGGCAGAGGGAATATTCCTGTGTCTGTCCCTCCATCTGTTTTGGGAATTAACCTTCTCTCTCTCTCTCTCTCTCTCTCTCTCTCTTCGGCAGAGGGAATGTCCCTGCATCTGTCTCTCCATCTGTTTGGGAATTAACCTTTTCTCTCTCTCTCTATCTCTCTCTTCCTCTGTCCATCTGTTTGGGAATTAACCCTCTCTCTCTCTCTCTCTCTCTCTCTCTCTCTCTCTCTCTCTCTCTCTCTCTCTCTCTCTCTCTCTCTCTTCGGCAGAGGGAATATTTGAAGGGGTCATTCTTTTGACTCATTATAAACGTAAGTTTTATGAAACGAATATTGCAATAAGGCCACAATAAATTTAGTCTCACTAATCTAAATCCATAGTGTAGGCAATAATAATAATAATAATAATGACAGCCAATCTCAGCTCACACAGATATCCAATGGAGCACTTTCATACAATATACAGGAACCTCTATTAGCTTAACATCAGCATATAAATTATCCGAATATTACTGGGGAATATTTTATTATACCAACCCCACCAAGGGACTTCCCTCAGCTCTCTATGTTCATCTATACGTCGGTGTATTGACGAAACAGATTGATCTATTCACTGGATAAAAATCGATCGTCTCTGGGACATCTGGCTCCGCATTAAAAATCCCTTGAATGAAAAAGAGGCAGATTCAATTGGCGGACTGTCGGCAGGATTAAAAGGCAGCGAGCTTTCCATTATTCCTCGAGTGGGGTCAATGTCACTCTCGTCATATTGAATGACCTGGTGACGGGGTTAGCTCGGCAGATGCAAGATTTATTTTACAAGTCTTGTTTAAGTTTAAATCTGCGTTGTTTGTTTGAATTTGGCGTTGATTTTTTTATTCCCTTCTTTATATTCATAAAAATACGCCAGCAATTCATGAATACTGAATAGGTCCACTTATCTAGTAAGGGAAAGGTTACACTTGTACCAGTTAAGTGGCAATAAGGTTGTTACACAGGATATTTTGCCTTTTAGATGAATTATTATTATTATTATTATTATTATTATTATTATTATTATTATTATTATTATTATTATTATTATTATTATTATTAAGCGGGCACAAAATCAAGTCCTGGCTTCGGAGAAAGAGGGGAAAAGTGGCTATTCTGAGGAGAGCAGGAAAGTGTTATCAATCCGGAAAAATAAAAATGATAAAAAGATGAGGTAGATTTTCAAAACGATGGACAAGGCTAAGATACCATCATATGACTTCATAAGGAACATCATAACTACTGTAAGAAACCCACGCACACAAACACATACATACATAAATAAACATGCACACACACACAATAATATATATATATATATATATATATATATATATATATATATATATATATATATATATATATAATGTATATATATATGTGTGTTTATGTGTGTGCCTGTCTATCCTTGTCCGTATACATATATGCATATACATATGTATGTAGATTTAGGAAGTCCATTAGGAGTCCAGTACTTAAGAGCTTTTCCAACTCACAAGATATTCAGTTATGTGGATATGAAGCCTATTTCTCAGTTTTCCCTCGCTAACTCTTTTAGAAATCTAACGTGGCGCTATTAATGAATGTTTGCATAACGATTAAGCTGCAAGGAACATTCAATTAAAAAAGAAAAAGTAAAATGAACCATCTCTGAACAAATGACATTTAGCAAACTCCCCAAAACGTGACCAGTCAATCATAACTGAGGCTCAGCACTCTGTCATCGCGTTCTTTCCGAGAATCCCGAGGAAGGAAAACCGGGAATTGGAGCGACGACGTCCTCACGGGGAGGACATTCGATTCCCGTCGCCTATGCTGGAGGGTTTTCCAACCACAGTCCCAAAGGTTACGTCTCCCTAAAAGGCTCAGATGGGCAGCAGTCACTCAGAGTCAGGGTCTGAGCTTCCGCTTCTTTTTCTGAGTCTTTTTCGGTTTGGTTTCCCTTGAGTGAAAGCTCACAGGTCCCGAGATCTGATTTTTATCGTTTCTGTGTAAAATACTTGTCTGTGGGTTCTTGGAGATTAGGGAAGTGTGAAGAATCTGGTTCTTAGGATTTGGGAGGTGTGAAGAAACTGGTTCTTAGGATTAGGGAAGTGTGAAGAATCTGGTTCTTAGGATTTGGGAGGTGTGAAGAAACTGGTTCTTAGGATTAGGGAGGTGTGAAGAATCTGGTTCTTAGGATTTGGGAGGTGTGAAGAATCTGGTTCTTAGGATTAGGGAGGTGTGAAGAATCTGGTTCTTAGGATTAGGGAAGTGTGAAGAATCTGGTTCTTAGGATTAGGGAAGTGTGAAGAATCTGGTTCTTAGGATTAGGGAAGTGTGAAGAACCTGGTTCTTAGGATTAGGGAAGTGTGAAGAATCTGGTTCTTAGGATTAGGGAAGTGTGAAGAATCTGGTTCTTAGGATTAGGGGAAGTGTGAAGAACCTGGTTCTTAGGATTAAGAATCTGGTTCTTAAGTGTGAAGAATCTGGTTCTTAGG
>NC_089749.1:55618607-55628607 GCF_040412425.1 Macrobrachium rosenbergii | reverse complement strand
ACATAAATATCTTAACAATACTGTGGCTTTTAATTATTATTATTACTATTATTATTATTATTATTACTGAAGAGATAATCCCGACATTGCTTTTATATCTAAGAGAAACATGACAGAAGCCTACGATGCTTAGTTGATGAAGGACAAAGCAAACCGACAATTCGAGTGAAATATTTATTCACGTCTCAAAACCAGTTCCAATTTAATTCTGCTCAGGAAACTGAACTGCGCGAAACTGACATATAAATTTGAAGTGGGAGGAAATTGAAATTCAATTAGCAGAAGCATCATATTACTGCACTGTTGATTTCAGATAACTAAACGTAATTGAATTATCATTAACGCTGTGAATAACAGTAACGGGAATTTCATTTTCGCAGCTTGGAGAGTAATTGCAATTGGGAGGTAATTGCTGTAATTGATTTCATCGCTGAATCTGTTCTGTGTGCAGTGAATATCGTTTGGAAATTAGGCGAAGTTTACTTTTCTATTTCAGTACAAGTCCTCTCTCTGCGATGTACAGATATTACGTAATACATGAATATGTTGTAATGAGGTGAATTAATGCAATATAATGTATTGGATCATTATGTTATAATGAGGTGCGTCAATAGGGTATAATAACGATTACGTATTAATTATTTTATATTCATTTTATCGAATCTGATGGAATGTATATTGGGCGATTATCACGGGACCTTTCCCTCTAGGAGGGAGGAATTAGTAGAACAATAAAAAACTTCATGAAAAATATTATATGGATTTTGCTGACAGTTGCATATATGGCAACATGAGCAACAGGTTGCTATGTGTGTGTGTGTATATATATATATATATATATATATATATATATATATATATATATATATATATATATATATATATATATATATATATATATATATAAAATAATAATAATAATAATAATAATAATAATAATATATATATATACACACATACGAGGGACAACAGAACGTTATATATAATATACCGACACAAATATACAAACGATACACAATTACCAACTAATAATTATGCTCAGCATAATAAGATTATACACCAGTCAACAAGCTAACACAAGTGATCGCACATACATAATTACACACAATATTCCAACAAGGACAACGGCCATTTGCTATAAACAACGAGACATCACGCCCCTAATACACAAAACCCCATCAGTGCCCCTCACGTGGTGCACTGTAGGCATTACTTAAGGGTCTTTGCAGCGTCCCTTCGGCCCCTAGCTGTGCAACCTCTGTCATTCCTTTTAGTGTACCTCCGTTCATAATCCCTTTCTTCCGTCGGACATTCCACCCTCTCTGGCGAATGTTTCATAGTGCAACTGCGAGGCTTTCCTCCTGTTACACCTCTCAAACCTTTTTACTGTCAATTTCCGTTTCAGCGCTGAGTGACCTTACAGGTCCCGGCGCTTGTCAATTTCCGTTTCGTCGCTGAATGACCTCATAGAACCCTCAGCGTGGTCTTTGGCTTGTATTCTGTATTCACATTCAGTTGAATAAGCAACACACGCACAATTAAGCAGACGCCAGCAAGGAGACATGAAGCAGCCCTTGCTGCACGAAAGTTTCCCTGACATTCTGCAGCAATTGTGTTGACAGGACAAATACTCAGACAAGGAGAAAGTCATTAACTTTTGTTCCCACATCCTGTTCGCCTTTCCACACACCTCCTTCCTGTTCAGCTATTCTGCTCGAGTTCCTTTTTTTTCTTTTTGCTTTATTTTTTTGCTTTCTTTTTTTCCGCTTGCTATCCCTTGCCTTTCTCCGGCCGTTGGAGCAGCGCAAAACGATGCGATATTTTTTTTTTTTTTTTGAGGCCGTTCTTCAGAACTGTGATATTCGCTTAATGTTGCTTGGTGTATGTGTATGTGTATGTGTATATATATATATATATATATATATATATATATATATATATATATATATATATATATATATATATATATATATATATATATTCTCCGTGTTAGTTCTTTCGCGTTTAAAAATTGAATCACTAATCTGCGGAAGTACAAAAAAATGCAAGTACTTATAATCTCTCATGCGGGGATCTTCTCCTGTACTTATGCATAGAAGTACTATATGTTTTTTTTTTACAGAATAGTCGAATTAATTGAAGGTCGACCGCGAGCCAAAACCCGCTTTATCAAATTACCTAAAACAAGGGTATTAAAATAAGAGAAAATATATTCTGATATATAGGAGCACTAATGAACCTAACAAAGAAATCTCAGTGCATGGTGGTCAAAAACACACATACATATATATATATATATATATATATATATATATATATATATTGTATATATATATATATATAACAAATATGCCTCTACCTCGATTCCAAGGTATAGTTAAAGATAAAAATATCTTTGGCTGCATCTGTGTGAATATATGTATATTTATGTATATGCATACATACATAAATACGTACATACATACATAAGTATATATGTTGTATGGATGTATGTATGTATAATGAATGTATTTGTATGTGTAAGGAAGGAAAAGATCCATTACCTGAATGAAGGATAAGAGAGGCACCAACGACATTATTACTGAACGCAAAGAGAGAGAGAGAGAGAGAGAGAGAGAGAGAGAGAGAGAGAGAGAGAGAGAGAGAAGAATGTGTTTGAAGAATCGGTAAGAAGTCTAGAAGCAAATTTCGAAATGCATATATTTGAGATTAGGGAGGAATAAAGAAAGAAAGTATGTGAGAGAGAGAGAGAGAGAGATTGTATAAACCATGAAAGGACATAATGGATTGGTATCATATGACTGATCTAATATTATGATTAAAGCATATGGATTTCATATTATTATTATTATTATTATTATTTATTATTATTATTATTATTATTATTATTATTATATATTATTTATTGAAGCGCTAATCCCGACAGTGCTTTTATATCTAAGAGAAACATGACAGAAGCCTACGATGCTTAGTTGATGAAGGACAAAGCAAACCGACAATTCGAGTGAAATATTTATTCACGTCTCACAAACCAGTTCCAATTTAATTCTGCTCAGGAAACTGAACTGCGCAAAACTGACACACAAATTCGAAGTGGAAGGAAATTGAAATTAAATTTGCAGAAGCATCATATTAATGCACTGTCGATTTCAGATAACTAAACCTAATTGAATTGTCATTAACGCTATGAATAACAGTAACTGGAATTTCATTTAGCAGCTCGGAGAGTCATTGCGATTGGAATGTAATTGCAGTAATTGATTTCATCGCTGAATCTATTCTGTGTGCAGTGAATATCGTTTGGAAATTAGGCGGAGTTTCCTTTTCCGTTTAAATACAAGTTCTCGCTCCACGATGCGCAGATATTACGCAATACATGAACGTATTATAATGAGGTGTATCATTACCATATAATGTATTGTATCATTATGTTATAATGAGGTGTATTAATACGATTCAACAACGCTGAGTAAGTAATATCTGTAGGACATTGTAAAATTTCCCTTAACAGGGGTGGCTGCAATGAAAGCAGTAACACAAGTCACTTCCATATTCACCTTTTTAAGAACCTGAACCGAGACAAATTCCGTAAGTCTTCAAAGAAGACTCATCAGCAGGGCGTCTAACTGCGAAATGAGCCCTTGCCATTGGGGCTTGTCTCTGCGTTCATTTTCTTATTCCTGTTGCCAAAGCAGTGGAAAGGGATGGAAAAATCACTGCTGAGAGAGAGAGAGAGAGAGAGAGAGAGAGAGAGAGAGAGAGAGAGAGAGAGAGAGAGAGTAGAAGGGTACATATCTACAGTATTTAACTACGCAACTATCAGAGAACTAGAAGATAGCGGAGGGAATCATTCCTGAGAGAGAGAGAGAGAGAGAGAGAGAGAGAGAAGATGGGTACATATCTTTATAACTATGTAATTATCAGAGAACTAGGAAATAGCAGAGGGAATCACTGCCGAGAATGATGAGAGAGAGAGAGAGAGAGAGATAGAGAGAGAGAGAGAGAGTACATGTCTATCTAACTACGCAATTATCAGAGAACTAGAAGATAGCGGAGGAATCATTGCTGAGAGAGAGAGAGAGAGAGAGAGAGAGAGAGAGAGAGAGAGAGAGAAGATGGGTACATATCTATATAACTATGTAATTATCAGAGAACTGGGAAACAGCAGAGGAAATCACTGCAGAGAGAGAGAGAGAGAGAAGAGAGAGAGAGAGAGAGAGAGAGAGAGAGAGAGAGAGAGAGAGAGAGAGAGAGAGAGAGAGAGAAGAGAGAGAGAGTACATACATTTATAACTATGTAATTATCAGAGAACTAGGAAATAGCAGAGGAATCACTGCCAGAATGATGAGAGAGAGAGAGAGAGAGAGAAGAGAGAGAGAGAGAGAGAGAGAGAGAGAGAAGATGGGTACATATCTTTATAACTATGTAATTATCAGAGAACTAGAATAGCAGAGGAATCACTGCCGAGAATGAGAGAGAGAGAGAGAGAGAGAGAGAGAGAGAGAGAGAGAGAGAGAGAGAAGAGAGAGTAGGGTACATGTCTATCTAACTACGCAATTATCAGAGAACTAGAAGATAGCGGAGGAATCATCGCTGAGAGAGAGAGAGAGAGAGAGAGAGGGTACATATCTATATAACTATGTAATTATCAGAGAACTGAAACAGAGGGAATCACTGAGAGAGAGAGAGAGAGAGAGAGAGAGAGAGAGAGAGAGATTTAATATGGAATTTACGCCAAGGGGCAAGCACTGGGACCTATGAGGTCATTCAGCGCTCAAACGGAAATTGACAGTAAAAGGTTTGAACGGTATAATAATAGGAACACCTCGAAGCAGTTACACTATGACTCACTTGTTAGGAGAGGGTGGGAAGTAAGATGGAAGAAAGAGACTATGCAGGGAGGTACAGTAAAAGAAACGGAAGGTGTAGATAGGTACATATCTATTCAACTAGAAAATAGCAGAAAGGAAGGAGACTTTTGTAGCACAAATAATCCGAACCTGTGTTGATTCTAACCAGAGGGAGATCAGGAAAAATTGGCGACCTTTCACTGGCAATATTTGCTGAGCAAATAAAACTCATTATCTCTCGTGTCTTCACTTGTATCCCATAAGTCCAGCGATTTGTTATGCAGTGCACAGATTTTAAAAGGTTACTTGTCTAATAATAATAATAATAATATAATAATAATAATAATAATAATAATATTATTATTATTATTATTATTATTATTATTATTATTATCACTGTTGTTTTTATTATTATTAATCCCGAACATTATAACATTACCCATGACAAAACCTTCACTTTTTCAGATAATAATTAACCGTGAAAAGCGAGAAAATATATTGAGCAATAAAGAACTTTACTTAATATATATATATATATATATATATATATATATATATATATATATATATATATATATATATACGAGTATATATATATAATGTATATGTATATACATGTAATAAATATAAAATTTGGATGTTCGTAATTTTTTTACGCTTTCAAACTTTTTCATTCATTTGCAAATAATATCCTCTCTCTCTCTCTCTCTCTCTCTCTCTCTCTCTCTCTCTCTCTCTCTCTCTCTGTTCCCAGAAGAATAAATTGTAATTTCCCCCTTTTATAAAGAGCGCGACAACAAAAAGAGTCCCGGATAAAATGTCCGCAGTCATATATATGTAAATATTAAAAAAATATCTGTCCCAGAGTAGTGTTTGCATAAAAAGTGCCCTGGTTTCGGCACGAGGCGAGATTAAGTCAGTTGCTTGTATGGAGTGATTTATTTCTACTTATTATTCTCCTCACTCTATAATATCTCTCTTTTATTTGGCGGACTGGGTATTCTCTCTCTCTCTCTCTCTCTCTCTCTCTCTCTCTCTCTCTCTCTCTCTCTCTCTCTCTCTCTCTCTCTCTCTCTCTCTCTCTTCTGGACATTGTTTCTGTGCACGTTTGCTGGGCAAGTTATTAGACCGTTAATGCCATCTTACGGATTTATTTCGTTAATAATAATAATAATAATAATAATAATAATAATAATAATAGTAATAATAATAATAATAATAATAATAATAATATCAAAGTACTAATCAGGATGAAAATGAACGAAAAGAAAATAATAGTAATTAAAGTAAAGAAAATTGAAAGAAGTAAAGAGAACAGAAGAAGAAGAAGGAGGAGGAGGAGGAGGAGGAGGAGGAGGAGGAGGAGGAGGAGGAGGAGGAGAAGAAGATAGGGGCTGTCATTTTGGGTCTGAAAGACCAAAGAATCTTTTTCTTTACTCCGCCCTAATGGTGCAACTTACCCGCCCCTATGGAAAAGAATGAGAGTATATATTTTTCGTTCAACCCTCTCTGTAATTAGGGTTCTCTCTCTCTCTCTCTCTCTCTCTCTCTCTCTCTCTCTCTCTCTCTCTCTCTCTCTCTCTCTCTCTCTCTGCGTTCAATAATAATGTCATTGGAGCCTCCCTTATCCTTATTCAGACAATGGATCTTTGCCTTTCTTACATGTACAAATACATTCATTATACATACGTACATACATACAGCATATATATTTATGTTTAAACTTATGTATATATGCATATGTATGTGCATATACATATATATCTATATACATATATATGTGAGTATGTATATACATATACATATATACATGGATATATAAATGTATATATATATATATATATATATATATATATATATATATATATATATATATATATATATATATTCAAACAGATGTAGCCAAAAATATTTTTATCCATTTAAGTATACTTTGGTATAAAGGACAGGCTGTTAAATGATATCTGTGGCTTCATATTTATTATGGTAAGAAAGTCACTGGAGTGCAATCAACAATATATATATATATATGTGTGTGTGTGTTTCGACTACCAAGCACTGAAATTTGTTTGTTAGACTTACTAATGCTCTTATATATGAGAATATATATCATTTTATTTTAATACCCTTGTTTTAGATAATTTAATATACCGGGTTTTGGCTCGCGGTCGACCTTCATTGAATTCGACTATTCTATAAAAATCATACGGTACTTATATGCATCAATACTGGGGAAGATCCCTCCATAAGAGATTATAGATACTTGCATTTTTTGTACTGCCGTAGATTAGTTATTCAATTTTTAAACACGAAAAACCAAGACGGAGAACATATATATATATATTTATATATATATATATATATATATATATATATATATATATATATATATATATATATATAAAATATACATAACATTATATACTGTACATATACATATACTGTAATAATATATATACTGTATATATATACATAATATATAACATTATATACTGTAATAATATATATATATATATATATATATATATATATATATATATATATATATATATATATATATATATATATATATATACATAAGCAACATTAACCAAATATCAGAGTTCTGAGGAACGGCCTAAAATAAAAAAAATTTCATCCCTTTGCACTGCTCCAACGGCCGGAGAAAGGCATGGGATAGCAAGCGGGAAAAAAAAAGAAAGCAAAAAGAGAAAGCAAAAAAAAGAAAGCAAAAAAAGAAAAAAAAGAAGGAACTCGAGCAGAATAGCTGAACAGGAAGGAGGTGTGCGGAAAGGCAAACAGGATGTGGGAACAAAAGTTAATGACTTTCTCCTTGTCTGAGTATTTGTCCTGTCAACACAATTGCTGCAGAATGTCAGCGAAACTTTTGTGCAGCAAGGGCTGCTTCATGTCTCCTTGCTGGCGTCTACTTAACTGTGCGTGTGTTGCTTATTCAACTGAATATGAATACAGAATACAATCCAAAGACCAAGCGTTGGGATCTATGAGGTCATTCAGCGCTATAAAGGAAATTGACAGTAAAAAGGTTTGAGAGGTGTAACAGGAGGAAAACCTGGCAGTTGCGCTATGAGACATTTGCCAGAGAGGGTGGAATGTCCGACGGAAGAAAGGGATTATGAACGGAGGTACACTAAAAGGAATGACAGAGGTTGCAGCTAGGGGCCGAAGGGACGCTGCAAAGACCCTTAAGTAATGCCTACAGTGCGCCACGTTGGGTGCACTGTTGGGCTTTGTGTAGCAGGGGCTTGATGCCTCCTTCCTGGCGTCTACTTAATTGTGTGTGTTGCTCATAACTGGCCGTTGTCCTTGTTGGAATATTGTGTGTAATTGTGTATTTGCGATTAATTGTGTGAGATTTGGTGACTTGTGTAATCTTATAATGCTGCGCATAGTTATCAGTTGGTAATTGTACGTCGTTTGTATATTTGTATCCGTATATTACCTTTACCGTTCTGCTGTCCCTCGTATGTGAATATTTTAGTTTATATATGTATATATATGTGTGTGAGTGCGTGTATATATATATATATATATATATATATATATATATATATATATATATATATATATATATATATGTATATATATATATATATATATATATATATATATATTACTAACAGGAACTCGTTCAAGCTGGATGGTATCTAGTCAAGATATTTATTAAAAAATAATAAAGCTGGACTACGTGTCTGGTCATTGTACGGATACTTCAGAATGAGGACTGTTTGTCCTAGGAAGGTTGTAACTTGTGTTGAATAAATGTCTCCACTAGAAACCATCCAGTTTGAATGAGGTCCTGTTAGTAATTCTACTAATGCACAGAACAATTGTGTATGTGGTAAAGTTAATATATATATATATATATATATATATATATATACACACACACACATATACATAACTACCTGTTGCTCATGTTGTCACATATGCAATCGTCAGCAAATTCCACATAATATGAAACAAAGTTTTTTACTGTAATACTATTTCCTCCCTACTAGAGCGGAAAGGACCAGAGATAATCGCCAAATATTCATTTCAGTCAGATTCGATAAAATGAATATAAAATAATTGTAAGGTGACCGTTATTACATCGTATTGACGCACCTCATTATAACATAATGATACATTACATTGCATTTATTCACCTCATTATAAAACATTCATCTATTGCGTAATATCTGTACATCGTGGAGCGAGAACTTGTATTTAAATAGAAAAGTAATACTTCGCCTAATTTCCAAACGATATTCACTGCACACAGAACAGATTCGGCGATGAAATCAATTACAGCAATTACCTCCCAATTGCAATGACTCTCCGAGTTGCTAAATGAAATTCCGGTTACTGTTATTCATAGCGTTAATGACAATTCAATTACGTTTAGTTATCTGAAACCAACAGTGCAGTAATGTGATGCTTCTACAAATTGAATTTTAATTTCCTTCCACTTCAGATTTATATGTCAGTTTCGCGCAGTTCAGTTTCCTGAACAGAATTAAATTGGAACTGGTTTGTGAGACGTGAATAAATATTTCACTCGAATTGTTAGGACTACCTCTGGAGTGGTCGGTTTGTCCTTCATCAAATAAGCACCGTAAGCTTGTGTTCTATTTCTCTTGGATACAAAAGCACTGTCGAGATTACCGCTTCAATAATAATAATAATAATAATAATAATAATAATATGAAATCCATATGATTTAATCATAATATTAAATCAGTCATATGATACCACTTCACTATGTCCGTTCATGGTTTATACAATCAATCTCTCTCTCTCTCTCTCTCTCTCTCTCTCTCTCTCTTAATTCACCTCTAATCTCAAACAGTTGTATTTCGAAATTAGCTTCTAGACTTTTCCCCGTCTTTTCAAACACATTTATCTTTCTAGTGCTCTCTCTCTCTCTCTCTCTCTCTCTCTCTCTCTCTCTCTCTCTCTCTCTCTCTCTCTCTCTCTCTCTCTCTCTCTCTCTTCGTCCTTAATCTCAAACAATTGCATTTCGAAATTTGCTTCAAGATTTTTTGCCGATTCTTCAAACACATTCTTCTCTCTCTCTCTCTCTCTCTCTCTCTCTCTCTCTCTCTCTCTCTCTCTCTCTCTCTCTCTCTCTCTCTCTCTCGCGTGGT
>NC_089749.1:55603607-55616107 GCF_040412425.1 Macrobrachium rosenbergii | reverse complement strand
GAAAAGCCTACTTATTTAGGCTTGGGAAAGATGAAAAGCTTATTTATCTGGGCTGAGAATACTGAAAAGCCTATTTATCAGGGTCTGGAATAATGAAAAGCCCATTTATCAGGGTTTGGAATAATGAAAAGCCTATTCATCTGGGCTTGAAATAATGAAAAGCCTATTTATCTGGGCTTGGTAAAGATATAAAGCCTATTTATCCGGGTTTGGAATAACGAAAAGCCTATTTACCGGGGCTTGGAAAAGATGAGAACCCTATTTATCTGGGCTTGGGAAAGATGAAAAGCCTATTTAGCTGGGTTTGGAATAAAGAAAAGCCTATTTATCTAGGCATGGGAAAGATATAAAGCCTATTTTATTTATCTGGACTTCAGAAAGATAAAAAGCCTATTTATCTGGGCTTTGGAAAGACGAAAGCCCATTTACCTGGAGTTGGGAAAGATGAAAAGCCCCTTTTATCTGGGCTTGGGGAAGATAAAAAAAATGCCTATTTATCTGGGCTTGAGGAAGATAAAAAATGCCTATTTACCTGGCCCTGGGGAAGATGAAAAGCCTATTATGCATGGTTTGGAATAATGATAAGCCTATTTATTTGGGCATGGGATCGTTTTTCTTTCTTTTAGAAGACTCCCCTTCTGTCTGCGCAATTCATTAAAAGTGTATAGAGGCAATATTACAATGAATGTCATTGTTATTGTCAAGTGTTCGTATTTAATTTGTTTAATAGTTCATTAACTTCAAAAGTAACTTGCGTTTATAAACGTTTGGAATACACATTGAATTTTGGCTGAAATCACGATGGATCATTACTGTCAGGTTATTCCTGCAGTTCGTAAATCTCTTTGCAATGACATCTGTAATAAAGAGCGAAATGCAGTGAAATGATTCATGATGAAATTGAAAATGGCGAATTAATGAACCCATCTATCACCCTCGGTATTCCAATACTGCAGCATGATTCCTGGATCATCTACATATACGTTTTAAAATGATACAGCTCGGTACGCACACACATACACACATATACATACACACACATTTTTTCTTTGTCAGGGAACCACTTTTTAGAATCCAATTCTCTTGGGTCCAGGGCATGATAAAAATAATATATATATATATATATATATATATATATATATATATATATATATATATATATATATATATATATATATATATATATATATATATAATATATATATATATATATATATATATATATATATATATATATATATATATATATATATATATCTTCTTCTTCTTCTTTTAACGTGCTTTTATTCCCATTTTTGTATGGGGTAAGCACGATGCCTTCTTTGAAGGACTTTTGATTTGGCTTTGGGGTAGACCTGTGGTCTCGATCGGCTGCCCTGCCTGACATCGCTTAGACCCCGGTACGTATGTTTCATGTATCATACCCGACCCAACGCCCTTTCTTCCCAGCAGCGAGAAGTTATTGCGCGGGTATGGCGTGAGTTCGAGACGTGTGAGATGTTTGTTATGTTTTTAGAAGGTGTTGTATATATATATATATATATATATATATATATATATATATATATATATATATATATATATATATATATATATATATATATATATATATATATATAAATTATGTGTACATTATTACTTGATTATTTATCATGACTTGGACCACCAGGAATTGGATTCTAAAAAGTGGTTCCCTAATAATGAATCACAATATTAATGTCATCAGTGTTCACTGCAGTAAACCTTTACAGTAGATGACTTTAGTAATCTGTTATGAACAGTCTGCAACACGATACATCAACCTAAAGATACTGTTAAAATTTAGGTTTGTAGCCAGAAAATCGTCAAGAACACTAACAGTAAGCTAAGAAAAAGGACTGTGAAAAGTAAATAAAAAACGAACCACATTAATTAGTTAATAACTAAGCCTTACAACCAGGTTCTTCCAAGAACCCACAGACAAGTATTTTACACAGAAACGATAAAAATCAGATCTCGGAACCTGTGAGCTTTCACTCAAGGGAAACCAAACCGAAAAAGACTCAGAAAAAGAAGCAAAAGCTCAGACCCTGACTCTGAGTGACTGCTGCCCATCTGAGCCTTTTAGGGAGACGTAACCTTTGGGACTGTGGTTGGAAAACCCTCCAGCAGAGGCAACGGGAATCGAATGTCATCCCGTGAGGACGTCGTCGCTCCAATTCCCGGTTTTCCTTCCTCGGGAATCTCGGAAGGAACGCGACGAGAGAGTGCTGAGCCTCGGTTATGATTGGCTGGTCTCGTTTTGGGGAGTTTGCTAAATGACATTTGTTCACAGACGGTTTTTTTACTTGTTTTAATGTAATGTTTCTTGCTGCATAATCTTTTTGGAAACATTTATCAATTACACCAAGTTATTTTTCAAAAAGAGATTTAGCGAGAGAAGGTTGAGAGAAATAGGCTTCACCTCCATATAGCTAAAAATGTTGTTCTATGGGAAGACATAATAAGTATGTACAGTGTGTGTGTATATTTTATATATATATATTATATATATATATATATATATATATATATATATATATATATATGTATGTGTGTGTGTGTGTGTGTGTGTGTATGTATGTATATATACATTTATAAAAATATATATATATATATATATATATATATATATATATATATATATATATATATATATATATATATACTGTATATATATACATATACTGTATATAAATATATATATACATATATTGTATATATACCTATATAATATATAATATAAATATATATAGTGTATATATGTGAGTGCATGTGGGTATGCGTGTTATATGAAGTAATTACGATCTTTAGTCTTGAGTCATTCCATGGTTTTCAGCCTTGTTTACTTAATCAGTGAAATTACCTAATCTCTTCATCACTTTTATTTCTAAGGCGCCATGACAGTTTTCCCTCCGCCCACCGACTTTCTCTCGCTCTAAAAATCCAGAGCTTGTATTTAGCCCGTCTCAGTTCTCTCCTAGCCGTGCCCTAAAAGGCAAAAAAATCCTTTACGGCAACAAATTCCTCTTTGAACCTAGCAAGCGTCTTTGTAGGCCTGTGCATATACAGGCATTATCTTTCCCTTAGATAAGTGGACCTCTTGAGCATTCGTGAATTCCTATCGTATTTATGAACTGCTTACTTCTAAAATAGAAGGAAATAAAAACCACCTCTCCAAAGTCAGGCAGACAACACAGATTTAAACTTAAACAAAACACAGAAAACAAATCTTGCATCTGTCGAGCTAACTCCGTCACCAGGTCATCCAATATGGAGAGGGTGACACTGACCCCACCTGAGGAATAATGGAAAGCTCGCTGCCTTTTAATCCTGCCAACAGTCCTTCAACTGAATCTGCCTCTTTTACATTCAAGGGATTTTTAATGCAGAGTCAGATGTCCCAGAGAAACCATGCCAACCTTTTACCAGTGAATAGATCAATCTGTTCCGTCAATACACCGAGGTATAGATGAACATACAGAGCTGAAGGAAGTGGGGGGGGGTGTAAAAACATATTCCCCGGTAATATTCGGATAATTTACTTGTTGATGTTAATAGAGGTTTCTGAGTATTGTATGAAAGTGCTCCATCGGATATCTGTGTGAGCTGAGATTGGTTGGTGTTATTATTATTATTATTATTATTATTATTATTATTATTATTATTATTATTATTATTATTATTACTTGGATTATTATTATTTATTGTGACCTGACTATACCATGGATTTAGATAATGAGTGAGACTCAATTTATTGTGACCTTAGAGAGAGAGAGAGAGAGAGAGAGAGAGAGAGAGAGAGAGAGAGAGAGAGAGAGAGAGAGAGAGAGAGAGAGAGAAGGTGATGGAGAGACAGACATTGGAAGGCAATATTCGTCTCATAGTACTTACGTTTAATAATGAGTCAAAAGAATGACCACTTCAGACATATCCTCTGCCGAAGGGAGAGAGAGAGAGAGAGAGAGAGAGAGAGAGAGAGAGAGAGAGAGAGAGAGAGAGAGAGAGAGAGAGAGAGAGAGAAGGTTAATTCCCAAACAGATGGAGAGACAGACACAGGAATATTCACTCTGCCGAAGGAGAGAGAGAGAGAGAGAGAGAGAGAGAGAGAGAGAGAGAGAGAGAGAGAGAGAGAGAGAGAGAGAGAGATCTAATACCTAAATTAACAGAGAAACAGAAACGTAAATAATGGAATGTTTGACTCTCTGAAGACGCGTCAAGTTTATAAGAAATGAACTGAGAAGCAACACAAATATTTGATCAAAGATAAACCGAATAAGGAAGAAGGAAAAAAAGGCAAATAAACTCAGGAATGGATAAAAAGAAGATCTCGTGAATGTTGCAAATAAGATCAAAGCCAACTGGAAGCGAGGTCAGGACAGCCTTGGACGGGAGGTCGTCAAAATATGGAAATACAGAAATGAGGAAATAAAATGGGGGAGAAGAAGAAACTCAAAATGCTGTTTTCTTTCTTTTGAAGGTCGAGGAAAACCGCAATAATTACCATTTGAATTGAAAAGTAAAAGAAGCTAAATAATGAAAATATTAACTTTATCTATGTTTTGAAGGAAATAAACAAGTAAAAAATGCGCTGAAGATTCTTCGGCGCAGTCTAGTTTTCTGTACAGCGTATAATCAAGGCCACCGAAAATATATCTATCTTTCGGTGGTATCGGTATAATGCTGCATGAGCCGCGGCCCATGAAACCTTAACCACCGCCGGTGGTGGCCTGGCCTATACTGCTGCCAGATGCACGATTATGGCTAACTTTAACCTTAAATAAAATAAACAGTACTGACGCTAGAGGGCTGTATGTTTGATGATTGGAGGGTTGATGGTCTACATACCAATTTGCAGCCCTCTAGCCTCAGCAGTCTTTAAGATCTGAGGGCGGACAGAAAAAGTGCGGACGGACAGACAAAGCCGGCACAATAGTTTTCCTTTACGGAAAACTAAAAAATAAGGTTTTTAAAGGTAGGAAAAGTCTCAACAATAAATATTTGAAAAGGGGGAAAGGTGAAAGTGTAATAAAATATATATACAAAAAGTTCTTAGATAATACATGGAAAAAGAAAAAATTCTCAAAAATAAAAAAAATATACGATAAATAAAAGCTCAGACCTTGGCGATTATTTGCTGAGTGTTTAGGAAATAGAAAACAAAAGAAGGAGAATTTCAGAATTTTTGGCACGGCGAGAAAAGCAGAAGTGATCGGATAAGATTTACCAAACAAGTTTGGGGAAAGTTATCGAGCGACCGAAAGAATTCAAACAGGATGGGAATGCTGGAACGGGGAAAATTCTGGAACGCAAAGATTCCAGACCAAAAGAAAGTAGTCCAGAATCGGAGCAGAATTTCTATTCCTCGAACGGAGAGTTAGAAGAAAAATGTCCCTTAGAATTAAAACATGCTACAACCTTCTTCCTTCGCCTACGACACCTGTAGTTAGGGTAGTGCCGTCACTGCACCTCACTGAATTTAGGCCAAAGGCCAGGCGTTGGGACCTATGAGGTCATTCAGCGTTGAAACGGAAATGGGCACTAAAACGGTCTGAAAGGTGTAACAGGAGCAAAACCTTGCAGTCGCACTATGAAACAATTCTTAGGAGAGGGTGGAAAGTAAGATGGAAGGAAGAGAATATGAACGGAGGTCAAGTAAAAGGAATGAAAGGGGTTGCAGCTAGGGGCCGATTAATAATGAATAAGAATATATCGTTAATTTAAAATTCAATTTTATGCTTTTTTCTTATATCAAATTAATGTTAAACCCTTGACAGTCAAATACCTCTTTAAGGAATGGAATGGTATATAGGGTTTAGGCCAAAGGCCAAGCACTGGGATCTACGAGGTCATTCAGCGCTAGAAAGGAAACTGAGAGTAGGCAGGTATGAAAGGTGTAACAGGAGGAAAACCTCGCAGTTGCACTACGAAATAATTGTTAGGAGAGGGTGGATAGGAAGACGGAAGGAAGATATGAATGGAGGTACAGTAAAAGGAATGAAAGAGGTTGCAGCTAGGGGCCGAAGGGACGCTGCAAAGAACCTTTAGCAATGCCTACAGTGCACCGCGTGAGATGCACTAACGGCACTAACCCCCTACCGGGCAATACCTCATTAAAGACTGACTGGGGGAGTGAGGTGAAGAAGAGCCACTGACTGTTCAAGGAGAACATCAGGTAATTATCAATCACATTTTATTCCTTTCTTCCAAGAAACCCATCAACATCTCGCCTTTTACCCCCAAGACTTTTCACCACTTTATGCAGAAGTAAAAGTCTTTTTCCTAAAGGAAAAAATGCTTCATTAGCTCTCTGATTAATGAGCAGTGTTAATGGAGTCGTTTTCCAACAGGCTTTCTGAGAAGCTTGCTTTTCCTTGGGGATATTTTACCGTTACAGGAAAAACCTGCGTATTTTTTCACTGCTTACTTTCGTCATATGAATAACGAGTTCAAGGTTAAAATGGTGTGATATAAAAAAATTCTACACATAACGAAGATTACTATAATTATCTCCTTCATTTTCATTACCCTTATGAATAATGAATAGAAGGTTAGTATATGATACTACAATATTGCGTTTGATGAAAAGCACATTTTATAACAAACAAAAGACGAAAAAAAAAAACTTGTTTCTTGGAGAGTGGAATCAGCCATGACGCAGTTTGGGATCCGAAGGGCTGAGTGGGATAAAGATTCATTACCGTAATTGAATTAATTACCTCAGGGAAAACAAGAGCTCTTCGCTGCATCATTTCACGCCGGATAATTACGACAGAATCAATAAAATCATAATTACGCCCCGATGAAAAAGAAGGGTTTTATACGCGATCGCTTTCTTAAAGGAATATTTTATTCTATGGTAATAATAATAATAATAATAATAATAATAATAATAATAATAATAATAATAATAATAATAATAATAATAATAATGGAGAAACAAATTAACAGTTATGTATATGTACATATATTTAAAGATAAAACTGTACAGATAGCTTTCTGTACAGGTTTATCTTTAAATATATGTACATATACATAACTGTGGATTTGTTTCTTCATTTTAAGACTCATGCTACTATGAGTATTTTTAATAATAATAATAATAATAATAATAATAATAATAATAATAATAATAAAGTAAAGAACTTGTTAACGTTCTCTCAGCAATACGTTCATTTACCTAATGCGAGGGGTGGGGGCTTTAGAGAAAATCGAGACATTAGTCATTCATTCTTTTCCTGCAGAACCTTAAGTAAACTGAACTGAATATAGAATTTAGGCCAAAGGCCAATCACTGGGACCTATGAGGTCATTCAGCGCTGCAACGGAAACTGACAGTCAAAGGTTTGAAAGGTGTAACAGGAGTGAAACCTCGCAGTTGCACTACTGTTACTGAATCAATTGTTAGGCGAGGGTGGACAGTAAGATGGAAAAAAGGGAATATGAAAGAAGGTACAGTAAAAGGAACGAAATGGGCTGCAGCTAAGGGCCGAAGGCTCGCTGCAAAGAACTTTAAGTAATGCCTACAGTACACCGCATGAGGTGCACTGAAGGCATACCCCCCTACCGGGATCTTAAGTAAACGCCTGGGCAGCAATCTTCCACGAAATGATGTCCGCCAAATACCCATATAACATTGCTCATTAGCAGTGCGTACCCGGGCACAAGCACTGGGTATTAAACAGGTATGGTATCCACCTGCACGTCACCTCTGAGTGGCTAGTACTAAACATGGCGGAAGCTCAATGGGACGACGTGATCAGTACTAGCCCCTCAAGGACCAAAGATAACGTATAATAATATAGAGAGTATAAGAATGGGTGTATGTAATAATACTTTGATCCCCGAGGTGCTAGTACTAAACAAGGCGGAAGCTCAATGGGAAGCCGTGTTTAGTACTAGCCCCTCTCTTCCAAGAAACCCATCAACATCTCGCCTTTTACCCCCAAGACTTTTTACCACTTTATGCAGAAGTAAAAGTCTTTTTCCTAAAGGAAAAAAGGCTTCATTAGCTCTCTGATTAATGAACAGTGTTCTATATATAGAAATATATAGAAATGGGTGCATATAATAAAAATTTGATCCCCGAGGCGCTAGTACTAAAATGGCGGAAGCTCAATGGGAAACCGTGTTTAGTACTACCCCCTCGGGATCAAAGAAATCGTCTATTCATTTATAGAAATATATAGAAACGGGTGCATATAATAAAAATTTGATCACCGAGGCGCTAATACTAAACATGGCGGAAGCTCAATGGGAAACCGTGTTTAGTACTAGCCCCTCGAGGGTCACAGAAATCGTTTATTAATATATAGAAATGGCTGTACATAATTCTCTGGTCACCGAGGGGCTAGTACTAAACACGGCGTCCCACTGAGCTTCCGCCCTGCTTAGTACTAGCACCTAGGAGGTTAATACCCAAGCACAGGCCCGTTCTCTTCGCTAGTTACCTTAAGGGCCATCCAATTTCATGCCAGTTCTCTTATTGACAGAATATTTTTTCATGCACCAAGATCAGAGACGAAGGAAAATGAAAAGAGAAGCCACTTACTGTTCGGAAGTTATCGCTCGGGTGAGCAGAGATGTATTGGTGGTAGGCGTCGCTTGTCCTGGTGTTGGAGTCCTTCTTCATAATCAAACAGCTGCAATAGAAGACTATAATATAGACACAATCAACATACATATATATCTACATACGTATGTATACACATATGTGTATATATATGTGTGTGCGTGTGTATTTATACATAAACTATATATTCAATTCAGCTACAGATTCAAAACTACAAAAGGAGGAAGATTCGTATCAGCGACAGGTCAAAAGCAGCTTAACTGTTTAACCAATAACTTCCAAAGGTATCTTTAGCTCCACAAACCTTGTTTCCACCTCACGCCAGTTTCAACAACGACGACCTTGCTATTACTATTTATTACAAATATATTTCGTAGTCCTCTAGACACTGAAAGCCGTCCCAATTTCTGAATAGATACAATTACATGACGTCTAGTCAAATTCAGAGTTTAAGGAAACCCAGCTGAAGTGTTTATATTGCACTTAACAGATTATGATTACTCTCTTGCAAGTAGATGCAGATTTAGATGCAATGGCAAGTTCATACCACTTTCCTTTGCCATGACTTGATCTATCTTGATAAATTTCATAGGTCTGATCAAAGTTAAATAACACTAAAATTTTAAGACGGATAAATTTAAGGTAAATAACATTAAATAAATTTTAAAACTGTTATAGCCTTTCATTGCAAGCCATTGTCATCATTACTTGCAGATTTAAGTATAGAAAACTTTCACCAAATTATTACCTTCATAATTCAAATTCACGTAAACTAACCCACGACTTCACTTACACAGCAAAGTACCGTGTTAAATGAAAACTTTAAAACTAACTTACACAAAGTTAATCCCTTTATTACACGATCTCTATGACCAGCCAGTTACACAATTGTTTATAAACCATCTACTATAATTAACATCTTTCGGTAACGCAAAGAAAGAATTTGAAGATCAAATTATTCCCTTTTAGTTCAAAACATTCGCGTACACAACAAAGTGAATGAAAACCTGACAACAGTCAGTCCAAGAGAACTGACTGTTAACCCAGTCAGTTAACTTCCGGTCGTGGATATTAATGACGAAATAACAGTGTCAGTATTACAGCTCAGTCGAGGATAACTACACTTACATCGGCCTACTGTTGCTCAAATACTCGATACAGTCATTCGATCGTCTGCGTTCGTTGGAGGAGAACTAAGCCGTGTGAAAGCTAATTACCCCACTTCCATCCACAAACTGGGACCTGCCAAGAAAATTACTATTAACTACTGGGTGCATAATAACTGCTTATGTTGCTTACATCTGCTTTTCAAATTTTACTGCTGAATGATGAAGAAATCTAAGTGACAGCTCTGTGCTTAGTAGACAGCTTTATGAGCTAAACAGAATTTAAATTGGGCAGTTTCAAAGTCTATATATTCGTGTACTTTGATTTACAAAACGTTATTCGTGAATGTCAAAGATCTGAAACTCAGCGTTTCGTCAAATTTTAAACTATGAAATAGTGATGGTGGAGCTTAACAACTTTACTATAAAAATCTAATTACAGGAAAATTTCCATTGCAAAAAACTGGTCCATGTTATGCAGAGAGCAAAAGAGAAGCTTTTATACAGCAATTAACTCTGGTTATTAAAATCTGATATAAAAAATGAAATTAAAAGTTTTAAAAAATTAAATCCACTCAGCAACAAAAGTCAACTTACAAAGTAGTTTAGGTTTTTAAGGTTTGATATGCAGAAAATACAAGAGAAGCTTTAATAGCATTTAACACAAGTTGTCAAAATCTGATATTTTTTACGTGATGAAAAGTTAAAAATAAGAACTAAATCCCCTTAACAACAAGTCAACTTAAGAGTAGTTTAAGTTTCAAGGATATATAAGTGCAAGCTCCCTCTCTGTGTATACAGCAGACTAGGTCTACCGTACGCTACGAGAGGACCTAGCACTCGCTAGGCCCGAGTTCGACTCTCCGGCCGGCTAATGAAGAGTTAGAGGAATTTATTTCTGGTGATAGAAATTCATTTCTCGCTATAATGTGGTTCGGATTCCACAATAATTAGCTGTAGGTCCCGTTGCTAGGTAACCAATTGGTTCTTAGCCACGTTTAAGTAAGTCTAATCCTTCGGACCAGCCCTAGGAGAGCTGTTAATCAGCTCAGTGGTCTGGTAAAACTAAGGTATGTTTAATTTTTCCCCCTGAAGGGGGAAAGCTAAGCTTGCAATGTTTGGTTCTAGTATACTGAAAAAGGAGTTCCTTACCCACGGATTCTAAAGGAACAAAAATAAGTTATCGATGGCGTCCTGGGAATTACGGCCACAACGCCTCTAAGTCCAGAAATCGGAGTTCTGAGAATTCTGGGGAACTCCGGCCACATCACTCTTTCAGACCAGAAATCTAGAAGAAAATAAGTATTAGTTGTTACGTAATATTCCTTATAATATAGTGAAAAACGTAACAATTCAAGTAGTAGCCTACGTATTAAAGACTATGCGGCAAATGTGTAATGAACTTCAAAAATATTACGTTGAAACAATCAGCTCCACCAATAAAAAACATACAAAATTGCAAACTTCAAACAAATTTAACATGGAGGAACATATACACTAATAAACGAAAAATTCAAGCGGTAAACATAGTAATTAAACCGCGGAACAAACCGAAAGATACAATTACGATAAAACACCAATTGCCCCCTATTCACACACCACGTGGAGTTAGCAGAAAACCGGTAATCCAATACGTTAGCAGCCCTTGACTCCAAGTTTCTTGACAACGCACAACCACTGACCTGACCCTATGCTGTTATCCCCCAGAGAAAGACATTTGCGAGCCAAGAATAAGGTCAGCTGGAAGAAAAACATTCTTTCCTAATGCGCCACACAAACGGTAGATGGTAGTAACGCGCAAAATAAGAATTGTGATAAATGATCCTTCAAATAAGTTTCAAAATATAACGTCAAGAAACATCAAAAGTATTATGCCATACATCAGTTATAGACAGACAGGATGCGTGAAATGAGAGTAAGTTTTAGTTAGTGAATGAATTGCTAAAAATACGAGTAAACATTCATAATGGTGCAGTAATCAATATACATGAGATAGTCAATCCACATACACATTTATATATATATATATATATACTGTATATATATACGAATGGAGGTACAGTAAATGGAATGAAAGGGGTTTCAGCTAAGGGCCGAAGGGACACTGCCAAGAACCTTAAGTAATGCCTACAGAGCACCGCGTGAGATGCACTGACGGCACTGCCCCTTTACGGGGTAGCTGGGTCGCCTAGTGGGAGGCCCATTGTCTAGGATCAGACACTGGACCTTGGGAACGCAAGCCAAGCGCCCTACCATTGAATTACGGCCCCCACCAACCATATATAACAGCTATTATTCAGACGCTGGAGAGAGAGAGAGAGAAATGTCCTGCCCTTTTTTTCAATAAACATGACGGAAAATCGCCATTAACCCGGGACAGAGAAAAATACATGCGGGTCCCTTAGATGGCTAAACTGACCCCGCCCCCCTTTCTCTCTGTCTCTGTCTCTGTCTCTCTCTCTCTCTCTCTCTTCTACTTTTTTTTTACAATTGTTTTTAAGCCAAATATTTTCCCTTATCATTTTGTACCTGTTTCTTACTTCCTTTACAAATGAAAAATTTTATAAACTCTTATTTCAGAGCTTTTAAGTAAAAGTGGAACCATAAAGACTTACTGATAGATCCTGATACAGTCTATTGATTGCAATAATGTAACCTCCTAAATCCGTAGCTATCCTGCTCCTTAGGTACATTACAAAACATCTCAATAAAGTGAAACTCTCTCTCTCTCTCTCTCTCTCTCTCTCTCTCTCTCTCTCTCTCTCTCTCTCTCTCTCTCTCTCTCAAAAGCGTCTGTGTTAGGA
>NC_089749.1:55583607-55598607 GCF_040412425.1 Macrobrachium rosenbergii | reverse complement strand
TTGAAGCGAATAATAAAAGTTGTTTTCTACGAGTTGTATGCATTGTCATGAAATACTTTCACCAAATTGATGTCTCTGAATTCCGTTGAGAAACGATGCTTGAACAACTCTAACGCCACCCTGACATGTCTGAAACTGAAAGACAGTATCCTACATGGCTGCCTCCTGCTAAGAATCCTTAACGACCGACGTAATACAACAGGTATCCTTATGCATCACAGTGTTACGCTTAAAACATGAGACTTGTCATAACTAGTGTATACCTATAGGCCTAGTTACTACTGAGTATTTTTGATGAGCGAGCAAGATCATTTTCACTGTATATTATGTCGCACATATAATATGGGGCCCCTGGGGGGGGGGGTTAGCGTCGTCAGTGCACCTCAAGCGGTGTAGTTTATTCATTACTTAACGGTTTTTGCAGCTTCCCTTCGGCCCCTAGCTGCAACCCCTTTCATTCCTATTACTGTACCTCCATTCGTATTCTCTTTCTCCCATCTTGCTATCCACCCTCTCCTAACAATTATTTCATAGTGCAACTGCCAGGTTTTCCTCCTGTTACACCTTTCAAGCCTTTCTACTCTCAGTTTCCTTTTCCGCTCTGAATGACCTCATAGGCCCAGTGCTTGAACTTTGGCCAAAATTCAGAATTCTATTCTGTATTGTAAAACAGATTTTTATAAAACGGATTTCTGATTATTATGAGTATAAATATTATCGCAGCGATGAACACGAGGCAGAATGTTGCAATAGAGCTTCAGTTAGAAGAAGAATGTTGAAAAGAGAATAAAAATGTCGAAGAATCAAAAGAACGAAGGAAAAATCTTTTCCATCCCGATGTTTTGATCTTTTTCACTTTATTATTCACGTGTCTGTGAAATAGTTTTTTTTTATTATTTTTCCTCTCTTGTTTTTCGGTTTTTGCAGAATGGAATTTTTTTTTTTTTTTGCTTGTCCAGTGAAAGTTTCATTTAAATTTATATGAGATTTTTAGGCTTATTCAGCGTGAGTGTTTTTCTGTTTTGAATAATAATAATATAATAATAATAATAATAATAATAATAATAATAATAATAATAATAATAATAATAATAATAATAGTAAAACCACCAACCTGGACAGACTTTGGTACACAAACTAATAATGATAACGCCAATAGTAATTACGAAAATAATTACATATTAATAACTTTTAATTTTGTATGACGATAATAATAATAATAATAATAATAATAATAATAATAATAATAATAATAATAATAATAATAATAATAATAATAATGATAATAAAACTTCAAAACAAAAGTCGAGAAAACAAAAAAAGAAAACACTAAAAAAGAACCCATTTTCCCAAATGATTTTGGAAGTGATCAAAAAGTTAGGTTGGGGGGGGGGAATTCCCGTAATCCTCTTCTTGATATTTTCCTTCAAAATTGGAGTCGGGGATTCCGGCTCCCAGCGGCTTTATTGCTGAAGACAGCCACGAATTAGTTTCTATGGGTCTCTACCAATATGGTTTGAGAGATGGAGAGAGAAAAGTTAGGTTCTCAGTTCTTCAGTATATATATATATATATATATATATATATATATATATATATATATATATATATATATATATATATATATATATATATATATATATATATATATATATATATATATATATATATATATATTACTGAAAAACTAAGAAACCTGGTGGCCCAACTTTCTCTCTCTCTCTCTCTCTCTCTCTCTCTCTCTCTCTCTCTCTCTCTCTCTCTCTCTCTCTCTCTCTCTCTCTCTCTATATATATATATATATATATATATATATATATATATATATATATATATATATATATATATTACTTAAAAACTAAGAAACCTGGTGGCCTAACTCTCTCTCTCTCTCTCTCTCTCTCTCTCTCTCTCTCTCTCTCTATATATATATATATATATATATATATATATATATATATATATATATATATATATATATATATATATATATATATATATATACTTAAAAACTAAGAAACCTGGTGGCCTAACTTCTCTCTCTCCATCTCTCAAACCATATTGGCAGAGACCCATAGAAACTAATTCGTGGCTGTCTTCAGCAATAAAGCCGCTGGGAGCCGGAATCCTGACTCCAATTTTGAAGGAAAATATCGAGAAGAGGATTACAGGAATTTCCGACCCCCCACCCCTACCTAACCCCGCCAACATAACTTTTTGATCGCTTCCGAAACTATTTGGGAAAACGGGTTATTTTTAATGTTTTTTTTTTTTTGGTGTTTCTCGACTTTTATTTTGAAATTTTATTATTATTATTATTATTATTATTATTATTATTATTATTATTATTATTTTCGTCATACAAAATTAAAAGTTATTAATATGTAATTATTTTCGTTACTATTAGCGTTTGTGTACCAGTGTCTGTCCAGGTTGGTGGTTTTATCATTATTATTACTCATTATTATTATTATTATTATTATTATTATTATTATTATTATTATTATATTATTAATATGCAGTATGATATATATATATATATATATATATATATATATATATATATATATATATATATATAAAGAAAGAGAGAGGAAAAGTTATGCCACCAGGTTTCTCGATTTTTACGTATATATATATATATATATATATATATATATATAGAGAGAGAGAGAGAGAGAGAGAGAGGAGAGAGAGAGAGAGAGAGAGAGAGAGGGCGGGGCCGGGGTGTTAGGCTCCCAGGTTTCTTGGTTTTATTAAAGTGAGAGAGAGTTATATAATTATATATCTATAGATGGGTGGGGTTCTTTACTTGCAAAAAGTGATTCAATTTTGGAACAGAACCGAATCTGGAAAGGAACCTTTTCGCGGGCTCGGTTGGGATGCCGTATCGTTGCGACACCCAGCATTGGCGGAGGTTTGCGTTCTCCGAACGCTCTCGTTTCATATCTTGTCCATCCTTTGGTTGATCAAAAGTAAGATCTGAATATGTCACTAAAATATGTTAAAAATGAAACTATAATCCAGCAAATTATAAAATAGCAGACATATGCAAATGAACAGAATAGACTAGAATTTAGGCCAAAGGCGAAACGCTGGGACATGTGAGGTCATTCAGCGCTGAAAGAAAATTTGACAGTAAGAAGGCTTGAAAGGTGTAACAGGAGGCAAACCTCGCAGTTGCACCATGAAACAACTGTTAGAGAGGGTGGAAAGTCAGATGGAAGAAAGAGAATATGAATGGTTTTACAGTCAAAGGAATGAAAGGGGTTGCTGCAAAGACCCGTAAGTAATGCCTACAGTGCACCGTGCGAGGTGCCCTGACGGCACTACCTTCCTACGTGGGGGAGAAATGTACAAATGAGTAAAATGTGTGAAGAGAAACTAAAAGTATAAATACTGACATGGCACTGAAACAATCAGAGGGAAAAAGAACAATTCATGCGAATCGGCACGAGTTTTGACGTTCCACGACAGATTGCGACTGCCCTTTGTCGCTCGGCAAGCGGCAACTGATTTGTCGTTTTTGAAAGAACTATGAGATGGTGGTGGAAATATTGACACTGCTGGTTCGTCAGCGAGAATTTTTTTTTTCTTGGCTTGCTAAATTTTTTATTATTATTATTATTATTATTATTATTATTATTATTATTATTATTATTATTATTATTATTATTATTATTGTGTACATACCTCTATTTATCATTATTATCTTATATATAACTGTTTATTATTATTATTATTATTATTATTATTATTATTATTATTATTATTATTATTATATTACTGGAGAAACGAATCCACAGTTAATGTAACTGTTGAATGCATAAAAATAAAGTTATATAGCTTTATTCTTAAGTATATTTGGACAGTTACATACCTGTGGATTTGTGTCTCCATTTTAACTCTTGCTATTATTACAGTACTACTACTACTACTACTACTACTACTACTACTACTACTACTACTACTACTACTTATTATTATTATTATTATTATTATTATTATTATTATTATTATTATTATTATTAACGATGCAACATTGCAGAGCTATGACTCCCCTACTACTAGCGCAATTATTATTATTATTATTATTATTATTATTATTATTGTTATTATTATTATTATTATTAACGATGCAACATTGCTAAGCCGACTCTGCTAAAACTAGCGCAATCGTTATTATTATTATTATTATTATTACAATGCAACATTGCTAAGCTGAATCTGCTAATACTATTATTATTATTATTATTATTATTATTATTATTATTATTATTATTATTATTATTATTATTATTATTATTCTACATCTAAGCCCGATATATCCTCTGCTACGTAGACAAGTCACAGCAAGTCAAATGTAGATTGATATTTACCGTGACGTCATTAATACAAAGTTAAATTTCACGACAGATTAATCATTAATGCAAATAGAAAAAAATACCTGTTGAGCGAACTTTACAACTGGGTATGGCAAGCAATACAATGTGGCTGAAATACTGCATCACGAATACGTATTTCAGCCAATACAGTGTGGTTGAAATACTGTATTCGTGATGCAGTATTTCAGCCACATTGTATTGCTTACTGTAACTGAAACACAATGTGGCTGAAATACTGCATCATGAATATAGTGTTTCAGCCAATACAGTGTGGCTGAAATAATATTGTATTGGCGATACAGAATTTCAGCCATATTTTAGTGGCTGAAATACTACATCACGAATGCAGTGTTTCAGCCAATACAGTGTGGCTGAAATACTGTATTCCTGATGGACAGTGTGGCGGAAATACTGCATCACGAATACAGCATTTCAGCCAATACAGTGTGGCTGAAATACTGCATCACGAATACAGCATTTCAGCCAATACAGTATGGCTGAAATACTGCATCACGAATACAGTATTTCAGCCACATTGTATTGGCTGAAATTATGCTTCACGAATACAGTATTTCAGCCAATACAGTGTGACTGAAATACTGTATTCGTGATGCAGTACTTCAGCTAATAACAGTGTGGCTGAAATACTACATCACGAATACATTACTACATACAGTTACAGGCCCTAATTCAACAAGACAGACAGCGTACGGAAATGACAGCTGTAATTAAGGCTAATTTCTGCATCCACCTCAACAGACTGCTTTCGCTTTCCAGACCATTTGAAATTCACCGTCGTTCAAACCAACAAAACAATTTTCAAATCTTCGCGAAAAAGTAGTTAATTTTTTATGATGGAAGGACATGACCTGACAGTTGCTAATTGAAAAATATTTACCCTCACTCCCCTCCTAACGATCTCTCTCTCTCTCTCTCTCTCTCTCTCTCTCTCTCTCTCTCTCTCTCTCTCTCTCTCTCTCTCTATATATATATATATATATATATATATATATATATATATATATATATATATATATATATATATATATACATACATATATATATATATATATATATATATATATATATATATATATATATATATATATCAGTACTCCATTAGGAATTCTCTCTCTCTCTCTCTCTCTCTCTCTCTCTCTCTCTCTCTCTCTCTCTCTCTCTCTATATATATATATATATATATATATATATATATATATATATATATATATATATATATATATATATATATATATATATACATATACATATACATACATACATACATATATATATATATATATATATATATATATATATATATATATATATATCAGTACTCCATTAGAAATTCTCTCTCTCTCTCTCTCTCTCTCTCTCTCTCTCTCTCTCTCTATATATATATATATATATATATATATATATATATATATATATATATATATATATATATATATATATATATCAGTACTCCATTAGAATTCTTACCAACATTTTAGTTATTCATTCACTGATTGCACTAATTGCAACTTTTTTCCTTGTTGTATGAGTGGTGTGTTTTGACATCATTCAAGACGATACTTTAACTTAATTCAAGGATTATCAATCACTCTTCTTATCCTGTGAATCGATGCTAACATTTAGATCAAAGAAATCAAACGCTTCACGGTACTGCCATCTATCGTTTGTTTGACGAACTACTGTAGAGTTCCCTAGGAAATGAAATACTTCCAGCCAGCATTGTCCTTGGCTCGTAGTAAAAGTCTTACGCTAGAGTAGCAGAAGAGTCTCAATACAGGCGTTGCGTGTCGTTCAGAAGTGATAGGTCCGAAGACCTTGATGTATTGAATTTGTTCGTTATAACTACTGCACACCTTGTGTTAACCGTGGCGATTTATATTTCTGGCGTGAGTAGCCTATATGATCTCTGGGTTTGTTATTTCCTGGTTTTAATTGTAGCCCTTTACTGTTTTATTTGATGCTGATTTTATTAATTTTTTTTCATGAGTTGTACTTAACATTAAGCTTATTAGGAAATGTCTTCAGTTCCAGATCGTGTTTTTGCGTAGTCTTAATGCATGAATTGCTCGTTAATTTTTTCCAAGTCCTGGGGGCATTAACTGCTGCTAATACTTTTTTTTTTTTTTAGGTTGTCGTACTTTGGAAGTCGTACTTCAGTATTCTCCGTTGGTAATTATTTTTCCCTTCAGACTTAACTGGTAAGTAATATTCCTCTTTTAGTTAAACACTGCAAGCTCAACTTTCCCCCTTCAGGGGCGGAGCCTCTGAAGGGGGAAAGATCCTCTCGTAGGCTGCGGTAGACCTGGTCTACCGTGCGCCAAGAGAGGGAGCTTGCACCAAAAAAAAAAAACTAAACAGTACACTTTTTTTAAGTTAAATAAAATCTAAGTGCAATCAGTTTTATCTTTGTTATTAAGTTTGGGTACTAGTCTCGAAAGATTTTGACAGCTTGAACAATGTTTTTAAAAGCTACATTTATTTTTAGTGCAATATCTGAATACTAGTGATACTATGCATTAATTTTTAAGTGCCTAAATTGCAAAAATTTAACGTTTTAGTAAAGCTCTAAAGACTGTTATATCTTATTTGGAAATATTTGGTTTTAAATTCTTTCACGAATGTTTCAGTGAACGTTAGTACACTAAATTAATTTTTTTATTTGAATCTTTAAAATATAAGTTCCGAAGTTTTTTCTTAAAATTAGGTATTTTGGATCTTGATTATTAAACTCAGTATATGAAAAGTTTCCAAAGTTTTTTCGTAAGCGTTCTGAAAATTGAACTTTGGTTTTTCATTCAATTGTCAAAAATCGTGTGAAAGCCGTAGATGTATTGAACATACTTATCCAAATTTGAATTTTCCTCGGCAGGGCCCTGAGTTTTCGAACAGCAATTGGGAAAAGTTATGCGATCGTTGGGCAGTGAGGTAGCCTTCTAAGTGCAGTTGTCCTCGAATGAACGAAAATACTCGCACCGGCGCTAAGTTTACTTAGACTAGAATATGACTGGGCCATAGTTATTTGGTCTTAAACTGGCTGACAGGTTATTATTCCTTGACTGCTGTGTAGCCCTGATTGCCTGCAACTGGAAGAGAATATTTGATCTTGTAAGTTCTTTCAAACTTGGTTTCTGCATTGTTTTTAATTTTATAATTGGGCTGTTCAAGTCTTAATTGCAATTTTATAATAAAGGTGTAAATTCTGTGCACAGTATGTTTTTCATAAGTGTAAACCATTCCAAAATGTTTGATAAATGAAGTCTGTGGTGTGTATGAATTAACTTTGCAAAAACTTATTTGGTATGCAATCAGATTGATTAAACCTGCCAGGTATGGCGAAAATGGTTAGCAGTGGAAGGGTATAGTAGTTTAACCCAATTTTATTCACTTTGGAGGGAATGCCTATGAAAATTATCTCAAACCTGCCAGGTATGGCGGAAATGGTTAGCAGTGGAAGGGTATTGTAGTTTTAACCAAATTTTATTCACTTTGGAGAGAATGCCTATGAAAATTATCTGTTCTCCAGACACTTTACAATTGTACCAGAGTTGTGGTCATAAAAATGAACCTAAAAACGGGATCTGCCTGCAAAAGACTTTTATCTGCTGTGTAGAATCTGGTGAAGAATGCTAGCTGCCTCTCGTGAGGGGGACTTGCAAGCATGTGTACTACATAATGTTAGTAAAAACTTTTTAGTGTCATGTGAGTTTGATGAGTTTGTATGTCTGGTTATGAGTTTGATGAGTTTGTATGTCATGTGAGTTTGATGAGTTTGTATGTCATGTAAGTTTGATGAGTTTGATGAGTATGTATGTCTGGTTATGAGTTTGATGAGTATGTATGTCATGTGAGTTTGATGAGTTTGTATGGCATGTAAGTTTGATGAGTTTGATGAGTATGTATGTCTGGTTATGAGTTTGATGAGTATGTATGTCTGGTTATGAGTTTGATGAGTATGTATGTCATGTGAGTTTGATGAGTTTGTATGGCATGTCTGGTTATGAGTTTGATGAGTATGTATGTCTGGTTATGAGTTTGATGAGTTTGTGCGTCTAGTTATGAGTTTGATGAGTTTGTGTGTCTGGTTATGAGTTTGATGAGTTTGTGCGTCTGGTTATGAGTTTGATGAGTTTGTACGTCTGGTTATGAGTTTGATGAGTTTGTACGTCTGGTTATGAGTTTGATGAGTTTGTACGTCTGGTTATGAGTTAGAATGTCATGTGAGTTAGAATGTCATGTGAGTTTGATGAGTTTGTACGTCTGGTTATGTTTGACTGTGCGTCATGTGAGTTTGACTGGCTGTGCGTCATGTGAGTTTGACTGACTGACTGTACGTCACGTTGAGAGTTTGACTGACTGTGTACGTCACGTTGAGAGTTTGACTGACTGTGTACGTCACGTTGAGAGTTTGACTGACTATGTACGTCACGTTGAGAGTTTGACTGACTGTGTACGTCACGTTGAGAGTTTGACTGACTTGTACGTCACGTTGAGAGTTTGACTGAATTGTACGTCACGTTGAGAGTTTGACTGACTTGTACGTCACGTTGAGAGTTTGACTGAATTGTACGTCACGTTGAGAGTTTGACTGACTTGTACGTCACGTTGAGAGTTTGACTGAATTGTACGTCACGTTGAGAGTTTGACTGACTTGTACGTCACGTTGAGAGTTTGACTGACTTGTACGTCACGTTGAGAGTTTGACTGACTTGTACGTCACGTTGAGAGTTTGACTGACTTGTACGTCACGTTGAGAGTTTGACTGAATTGTACGTCACGTTGAGAGTTTGACCGTACGTCATGTTATACCATTTGTTCTGAAGTTAAGAAAGACTCCAATGTCTTCAGACAGCTAACACTTAATTACTTGTAATTCACAGTTCATCTAGTCGATGGCTTTAGAAACTGGGGTGAAATGGAATCTTGGCTTTCGGTACCTGGGTACTTTCGAGGCGTACTGGGGAATAAAAGACTTTGGACCTGAAGAAAAAATTTAAAGGTTTTACCACGGTACTCACTTTTCTAAGTTTTAACCTGAGAATTGTCCAGTAGTAATCGGCTAATGGGTCAGTAAGGTTATTAGACTTGGTAATTACTGTAACAAGGGCAAAGGCTTGTTTACGGCTTTAAAATACCACCTCGTGAACCAGATAAGCTAAAATGTAACTTTGTACCTTTCGGTATGATTCCTTAAAGGGATAGGCCTCGTAGGGGGTTAGTGCTGTCAGTGCACCTTAAGTGGTGTACTGCAGACATTAATTAAGGATTTTGCATCGTCCTTTCGGCCCCTAACTGCAACTCTTTTATTTTACCTCCATTCATAGTCTTTTTCCACCTTACATTTCACCCTCTGCTAAGAGTGCTTTCAAAATGCAATTGCGAGGTTTCCTCCTGAGACTCCTTTCAAACCATTTCCTCTCGGTTTCCCTTTCAGTGCTGAATGACCTCATAAGTCACAGCGTTTGGCCTGTGGCTTAAATTTTGTATTCCATTCCATTCATAAAGTGGGAAGACACTCAGTAGTAAGGGAACAATAATTCTGCTGTGAAGCCGTAAACTGATAGATCTTGCATAATTTTCCGCATATAATTGTCTTTTACTTGCTTCAAACGAGAGAAATGGGTAGATATTCAAAACTCGAAAATTTTCCCAACGCGTAAATGTTAATACTTAGTAGGAGCGAGAGAGAAATTCAAAGACTATGATTTTTCTCTAATCGGAGAATATAACTAATTATTACGGACGGATGTCTAGATTCATTCCTTTCTGAAAAAACTTGAAATAGGAGTCCTTAAGTTGGGTAAAAAAAAAAAAATTAAAATGGTGCCACCAAAACTTACTTGCCGTCAGTGCACCTTACGTGGTGCACTGTAGACATTACTTGAGGGTCTTTGCAGCGTCCCTTCGGCCCCTAGCTGCAACTTTTAATTCCTTTCACAGTACCTCCGTTCATATTCTCTCTCCTCCATGTGTCTTTCAACCCTCTCCTAACAATTGATTCATATTAAAACTGCGAGGTTTCCCTCCTGTTACACCTTTCAAACCTAACTACTCTCATTTTACTTTTCAGTGATGGATGACCTCAGAGGTCCCAGTGCTTGGCCTATGGCCTAAACTCTATATTCTATTCCATTACACTCCATTCCAAAGCGTAAGGTAAGTCGGGTAGGTCAGATGGTCAAACCGTAAGGTAATTCAGTTAGGCAAGGTAACTTACTTGACGTTTTGAACAACAAGCTAACACCGATGGTTATGGTAGGCTGTTCCGTCATTATATTTTGAGGTGTTTAGAACCGGTCTAACGTAGTCTCTGCCATTTTCAAAATAACAGGCTGATTGCTCTGAGAATTTCAAGAAAAAATTGATCCTTGTCTGTGGTGTGCATGGAGTAACGTGAATGAGTTATAATGCGTTTGGTAAGCAATCCTTAACTCTCTATCAGCGCTGAATGACCTCATAGGTCCTCCCAGCGCCTGGCCTTGAGCCAAAATTCTATATTCCATTCCTATGTTCCTTAACTCGTGTCTGGCGCTCTTACAGTGATATGTTCCCCATTGGACGGATTGGTGTCTTCTCGGCTAGCACTCTGCTGGGCCCGCGTTCGAATCCCCGACCGGCCAATGAAGAATTAGAGAAATTTACTTCTGGTGATAGAAATTCATTTCTCGTTATAATGTGGTTCGGATTCCACAATAAGCTGTAGGTCCCGTGGCTAGGTAACCAACTGGTTCTTAGCTACATAAAATAAATCCAATCCTTCGGGCCAGCCCTAGGAGAGCTGTTAATCAGATCAGTGGTCTGGTTAAACTAAGGTATACTTAACTGTACCTCCCCGTAGGGGGTGTTAGTTCCCCGCCAGTGCACCTCACGTGGTGCACTGTATGCATCCCTCAAGATTGTTAACAACGTCCCTTCGGCCCCTAGCTGCAACCTCTTTCATCCACTTTTACTGTACCTCCGTTCATATTCTCTTTCTTCCATCTGACTTTCCCCCTGTCTAACAATTGTTTCAAAGGTGTAACTGCCAGGGTTTCCTCCTGTTACACCTTTCAAGCCTTTCTACTCTTAATTTCCCTTTCAGCGCTGGATGACCTCATAGGTCCCAGCGCTTCGCCTATATCATAAACTCTATATATTCCAATTTGGTGTAAAGTGTATGGAACCGTACCATCTCAAGACTTGAAAAGAAATTCAGGAAAAGAAAGACTCAAAGTTACTGTACCGTCGGAAGGGGCACATCAATAAATATAACCTCACCCAGCAGATTCATAAAAGCTTCAAGTTCATAAATAATTTTGTAATGAATCTTCCAAGACAGGCTTGAGGTATTGGTTAAAACTGAACTGCAATCTTAATTTTGAGATTAATTGTAACTGACAGAGTGGTAAACTGCCGATGGAATGGCGATATGTACCCAAGTACAAATTTTCAGATAAATCTCTTGGAAATGTATGATACGGAAAATAAATATTCCCTTTTTAGCGAAGCCTCTCTCGAAGGAATATATTGGATAAGGAATAAATCTTAAGGATTACTGATCCCGTAGGAGGGTAGTGCCGCCAGTGCACCTCGCGCGGTGCATTGTAGGCATTACTTAATATTCTTTGCAGCGGTCCTTCGACCCTTAGCTGCAACATCTTTCATTCCATTTGCTATACTTCCGTTCATATTCTCTTTTTACAATCTTACCTTCCACCAACTCCTAACAATTGTTTCAACATTATTTTCAGCGTTGAATGACCTCGTAGGTCCCTGCGCTTGGCCTTTGCCCTAAATTTCATATTCCAATAGAGTAATCCACCACAGAAATCTGCAAAATAAAACACGCAATTGGTGAATGATCATGCGTTTTAAACTCTATTAAAACAAGCTGTATAAACCTCTTCATCCTACGAATGGCCTCTTTGAGTGTCGTATCGCTGTGGTACGTGGGTGACCGGGAATAAAGTCACAGGAAAAAAAATCACATTAATTTATGGTGACCGGTGATAAATTCACAGGGAAAAATTTACAATATTTCTTTGGGGGTCATTATCTTTATGATATTTACAGTCTTTTGTTTGTGTTTTTACGGTCATCCCCAACGGGCTTGTACTGAACACGCCGCAGAGGTGGATACATACCGGGTTAAAACCCTTGGGGGTCACTGTCTAGGAAAGATTGATGTGACTTTTTTTCCTATGACTTTTTTTACTAAGACTTTTTTTCCTGTGACTTTTTTTCTGTGACTTTTTTCTGTGACTTTTTTGCCTGGATTCGGTAAGGGATCTTCGGCCTAAAGTTAACTTAAAGGTTCTTGTCCCTTCAAGCACTGGACAGTTATCCTAAAGAATTAGGTCCTAGTTCGTATTAATTGATATCATCCAAAGATGACACAAGTTCATTACCACTTAATGAAGGAAATGAAACTTACATACACGGGAGAATTGGGAGTGTGATCCTCTTCCGGGAGTAGTGCCGTCAGTGCTCCTCACGCGATCCATTATAGGCATTTCTCAAGGTTCATTGCAGCGTCCCTTCGACCCCTAGCTGCGACCTCTTTCATTCCTTTTACTCTACGTCGGTTCATATTCTCTTGCTCCCATGTTAATTTCCACCTTCTCCTAACAATTGTTCATAGTGCAACTGCGAGGTTTTCCTCCTGTTACTTTAAGCCCTTTTTACTTTCAATTCCCCTTTCTGCGCTGAATGACCTCATAGGTTCCAGCGCTTGGCCTTCTGGCCTAAATTTTATATTTCAGTTTTAAAGATTTGGAACGGTCGAGAACCTTGCACAAAACAGCTTGCACTTTTTACAATAAATCATATACGTTATTTTTGGTATTAGTATTTTTGTTCTTACTGTAGAGCACCGGAATGTTCTCACATTCAGTTTTGCATATAAAATTTATTTAAATCCTTCTTGAACACCCTTTAGCCAGTGGTTCTCAATCTTTTTTAGTGATGGCTTCCTAACTAATGTCATCATTACCGTGGCACCCCTTCTTCACCATCCCACCATATGCCATGAATTAACTTCTTATTTAATGAATAAAATTACTATCCATACTCAAACCAAAATCAGCACACCGTACATGCAAAAATATACTGTACAAACAAAGACCATATCAGAAAAATTAGATAAACATAATTAGAGTAGACACACCGATAATAATTATATGAAGACTTCCGTAACTTTTTTTCTTTTTACATATGTTCATTGGGATCATCTAGCCAAGACAAAATTCATGGCACCCCTTCCTTGTCACTGTCTGTGGCACCCCAGAGTCCCACGGCACCCAATTTGAGAATCACTGCATCTATGCTTTGATTGCTCAAGTAAAGATATCTGACTGACGCGTGGGCCACTTGCTTCCAGATAACGAAGCTTAACGTGAACCCTAATTTCAAGTGAATTCCTTTATGTTTAAAAATGTTATGTAATCCTTTGTTCTAAAAATAGACACTTTAATGGTTATTCTTGTACATTTGTGAACTGCATGTTCAAACCTCATAATATATATATATATATATATATATATATATATATATATATATATATATATATATATATATATATATATATATATATATATATATATATATATATATATATATATATATATATATATATATATATATATGTGTGTGTGTGTGTGTGTGTATACACGTGTATAAAATATATATATATATATGTGTGTGTGTGTATATATATATATATATATATAAGTAAATATATATATATATTATGTATATTTATATATATATATATATATATATATATATATATGTGTGTGTGTGTTTGTGTGTTATGTATGTATGTATTTATGTAATGTATATGTATATGCATATACCTATATTATATATAGTCTTTCATTTCAGCCTTGCTTCGTTATGAAGGAGGAGGCGCCAACACCACCGCAAACGACGCCTGCCGTCAATACATCTCTGTTCACCCGAGCGATAACTTCAGGACAGTAAGTGGCTTCATTTTCCATTTTCCCTCGTCTCTGATTCTGGTGCATTAAAATATATTCTAGCAATAAGAGAATGGAATTAAAATTGGACGAACCTTGGAATAAATAATAGATTACTCCGGGTTTATGGAAATGAATTGTTGATACAGGAGAAATACGGGGAACACGAGTATATACAGGTTGTTTTGGGTTAATGATGATTCTAAAACGCTAGTAACAATGTAAGTAAAGTTAGTATATATATAAAGTTAGACAGTATATATACAGTATATATACATATGAAATATATATGTATATATATACATATATATACACATATATGTATATATATACATATGTGTATATATATAAGTATATATATATAAATATATATATATATATATATATATATATATATATATATATATATATATATATATATATATATATATATTCATATTTACATGTATGTATGTGTATCATGTGGAAGTTTTCCGCACAAGTGTTCACTGAAGACTGTATTTAAAAGCTGAATGTGGTAATGACTATTATCATGTCTTTCTCTAAAGCTCCCCCCCCCTCATTAGGTAAATTAACTTACTGTTGCGTAAACATTAATAACTTCATTGATTAACACGATATGAAACATTCCCTTAAGAGAG
>NC_089749.1:55531107-55578607 GCF_040412425.1 Macrobrachium rosenbergii | reverse complement strand
CCTTTTTTCTGTTCTTGACATATTTTTCCGACTCGAAAAATGTTTTCAGTTGATTTTGATCAAATTACCTATTTTTTGAAAGTCTGCTAGTCTGCCACACATTATTTGTTGGCAGTCCAATCTTATTTTTCAGTTCGTCCATCTTTAAAGCAATGGAGTTACGCAACTGTTTGCATAAATAAATGCTGCCACATTAATCAGTGAATTGAATTATTTTGTGAGTTCATATGAAATCTCTTACGTAAATAAAGCACTTGTTTTCAGTTTCATCAAATGCTATATAATTTTCTAATTCGCTAAAGAAATAAAATATTTTCCAAGTTTTATTAAACCAAAGGTTCCTTAATGAGCAGATTTACGTCATTATATTATGCATCGTGCGCAAAAATATCCAGAGAAATATAAATTCATAGACAAGAAACTAACTACATGCAGGTGACTGAATGCTTTTAATCATATGCACGGGATTATTAAAAAGACAAATATTAGCAAGAAATATATCAGTGACATCGCAACAATTACATCTAATGGATGAATATGCTCGTAGTAAACATACCTCGCAAAATATATGAAATGAGGAATTTCCAGTTTGTTCAAAATATTAAATATATTTCTTTTTTTTTTTTGCATCGTCGCAACTCCGAATCCTTAATATGACCGTCGCAAATAATCTAAAGAAATATATTCTCCGAAAATGTTTTATTTGCCTCTCCAGAATTAAAGTTGAAAATAATTGTAAGAAAATATTCTCGAAAAATTTATCATTCGCCTCTCCAGAATGGAAGTTGAAAACAATTACAAGAAAAACATTCTCGAAAAATTTATTTGCGTCTCCAGACTTGAAGTTGAAAATGATTGCAAGAAAAATGTTATCGAAAAATGTATTATTCGGCTCTCCAGAATTGAAGTTGAAAATAATTACAAGAAAAATATTGTCGCAAAATATATTATTCGCCTCTCCAGAACTGAAGTTGAAAATAATTACAAGAAAAATATCCTCGCAAAATATATTATTCGCCTCTCCAGAATTGAAGTTGAAAATAATTACAAGAAAAATATTCTTGCAAAATATATTATTCGCGTCTCCAGAATTGAAGTTGAAAACTAATTACAAGAAAAATATTGTCGCAAAATATATTATTCGCCCCTCCAGAATTGAAGTTGAAAATGATTACAAGAAAAATATTGTCGCAAAATACATTATTCGCCTCTCCAGAACTGAAGTTGAAAATAAGTACAAGAAAAATATCCTCGCAAAATATATTATTCGCCTCTCCAGAACTGAAGTTGAAAATAATTACAAGAAAAATATCCTCGCAATTGTATTATTCGCATCGTCCCTCTTAAACTGAATTTTCAATTTCGTTCACGCAAGTACACCAGAAAGAAACATTCGGCCAAAATGTATTTATTATATATTTATGACGCCGCTGGAAACCAATTACAGAGAGAGAAATACCGTTGAGCCGTGTGGGGGCAGTTTGCAAGTGGGGAGATTGTATTCCTTAAATCAGGTTTCAAAAGCCCCCCGGGACGTGTGTCCGAGGCTCGCCCTTGAGGGGACTCGACGCCTCCGACTGAAGGAACGGCGAGAAGGGATTTGATTTCGTTTGATGTCGGCTGGTTCTCCTCTTCCTCCTCCTCCTCCTCCTCCTCCTCCTCCTCCTCCTCCTCCTCCTCCTCCACCTCCTCCTCCTCCTCCTCCTCCTCCTCCTCCTCTTCCGTCTGTCCTCAGAATAAACGTGAATCTATTTGTAACTGAAGTCTCGGGAATGGTTGGGTAGATCCTGTTTCCCTTCTCTCTCTCTCTCTCTCTCTCTCTCTCTCTCTCTCTCTCTCTCTCTCTCTCTCTCTCTCTCTCGTGGTAATTGCATTTCAGTTTTATGGGTTTTTATGTAACTATGGTATGACAGATATAATTCTCTTTTCTCAGTGTGATTTTTAATCCTGTTCTCTCTCTCTCTCTCTCTCTCTCTCTCTCTCTCTCTCTCTCTCCCCCTGGTAATAACATTTCAGTTTTATGGGTTTTATATAACTATGGTATGGCAGATATAATTCTCTCTTTCTCAGTGTAATTTTAATCCTGTTCTCTCTCTCTCTCTCTCTCTCTCTCTCTCTCTCTCTCTCTCTCTCTCTCTCTCTCTCTCTCTCTCTCCTGGTAATCTCATTTCAGTTCGTATAGATTTTATATGGATATGCCTCGACATATATAATTCTGTCTTTATCTGTGTGATTTTAATTCTCTCTCTCTCTCTCTCTCTCTCTCTCTCTCTCTCTCTCTCTGTCTCTCTCTGTCTCTGTCTCTCTCTCTCTCTCTCTCTCTCTCTCTCTCTCTCTCTCTCTCTCTCTCTCTCTCTCTCCCCTGGTAATCTCATTTCAGTTTGTATGGGTCTGGTATAGATAAGATTCGACGGATATAATCCTCTCTTTCGCGTTGTGATTGTAATGCTGATACGCTCAGATTGGTGTATTCGGTCTACAGATAAGATGTAAATCTCGTTGGAATTGAATGTTCAGGAGTAAATTAATATATATTCACTTCTCCATCTCTCTCCCTCATGCATATAAAGCTATTTGCCTTTATAATTCCTTCCTTCGGTGATGCTGACTACAATGTTTATATTCTGAAATGCTTTCCCTGCTTTGCGTTGAATTCCTGACACAAAATTGTTGATTAAGCGAGGCATATCTTGCATAAATATAAGTCTGGCTCGGTAAATAATTATCAGAATGATTTTGCAATGTCTGTTGGACATGTTGATAGCTCTGGTGCATTGCATTGCTATCGGGCAAATTTCATCATATAAACAACGAAAAGAAGTAATTCGTTTTGAAGCAATTTCGAACTGTGGAATATGAAAGGGATTCGAATGCCCTTTCAAAAACTGAACCAGAGAGACTGAAAAATAAATCAGATTGACTTTGTTCCAGATCCCTTGTTTGAAGGTGATCTACTGTCTATAGACAACCTTCTGTAATCACTACAGTTACAGTGTCCCTCCTGTGAGACATGAGAGCTTATTGACAGACGGACACCAGATGATTTTTCAAGGTCAACTTGAGCAGACATTAGGATAAGGTATACAAATCAGTTCAACCTGCCAATTCTCACAGTCTGAATGAAAACAAGCCTGTGACTCTCTCTCTCTCTCTCTCTCTCTCTCTCTCTCTCTCTCTCTCTCTCTCTCTCTGTCCAGAAACCATCCCATGTCTGGAAAATCAAACGTGGGCCTTTCAGATTTCGAGAGAGAAATCTTATATTTAGAAATCAGGAATAAACTTTATAAACGACACCTTAGCAATGATCCAGAAATAGCATTTTGGTTAAAAATATTCATTTTTCGACGTCGATCACGCTCGACAGAAACCGATCAGCCAATCAACCCGCTGGTAAAAATAGCCCCAGAATTTTTTTATATCTCGCATTTTACTGTGCTTCGTTGCTCTTTAATTTCCTCTATTTTATTTTTATCCACTTTTTTTATTAACATAATACCAAAAAAGGCAGAATATTTCACGCGTTAAATGACTGGTTACAGTATCGAGGAGATGGTGGCTTTTAGTTTTCTGTAAAAGAAAACTATTGTGCCGACTTTGTCTGTCCGTCCGCGCTTTTTTCTGTCCACACTTTTTCTGTCCGCCCTTAGATCTTAAAAACTACTGAGGCTAAAGGGCTGCAAATTGGTATGTTGATCATCCACCCTCCAGTCATCAAACATACCCAATTGCAGCCCTCTAGCCTCAGTAGTTTTTATTTTGTTTAAGGTTAAATTAGCCATAATCGTGCTTCTGGTAACGATATAGACCAGGCCATCACCGGGCCGTGGTTAAAGTTCCATACACCGTGTCTCATACAGCATTATACCGAGACCACCGAAAGATATATCTGTTTTCGGTGGCCTTGATCATACGATGTACAGAAAACTCGACTGCCCCAAAGAAACTTCTGCGCATTATTTTTACTAGTTGTTATTAGATTCTCAGTGAATGGAAATGATGAAGAAAGTCAGGTTGTCCATGAGTGGAGAGAAATATAAATGTTAGTTTCCCCGTAAGTGTAAGCGAATATAAATAATGACAAGTTGTCCTTAAGTGGAAAGAATTATCAGTAGTATTATGTTCTCTTAAGTGGAAGGAAACATAAGCAATATTAGGTTCTCAGTCAGTGTGAGAAGTATTAATAGTAATTAGGTTCTCAGTCAGTGTGAGAAATATTAGTAGTCATTAGGTTCTCAGTCAGTGTGAGAAATATTAGTAGTCATTAGGTTCTCAGTCAGTGTGAGAAATATTAGTAGTCATTAGGTTCTCAGTCAGTGTGAGAAATATTAGTCGTCATTAGGTTCTCAGTCAGTGTGAGAAATATTAGTAGTCATTAGGTTCTCAGTCAGTGTGAGAAATATTAATAGTCATTAGGTTCTCAGTCAGTGTGAGAAATATTAGTAGTCATTAGGTTCTCAGTCAGTGTGAGAAATATTAGTAGTAATTAGGCTGTCGGTCAGTGTGAGAAATATTAGTAGTAATTAGGTTCTCAGTCAGTGTGAGAAATATCAGTAGTCATTAGGTTCTCAGTCAGTGTGAGAAATATTAGTAGTAATTAGGCTGTCGGTCAGTGTGAGAAATATTAGTAGTAATTAGGCTGTCGGTCAGTGTGAGAAATATTAGTAGTAATTAGATTCTCAGTCAGTGTGAGAAATATTAGTAGTCATTAGGTTCTCAGTCAGTGTGAGAAATATTAGTAGTCATTAGGTTCTCAGTCAGTGTGAGAAATATTAGTAGTCATTAGGTTCTCAGTCAGTGTGAGAAATATTAGTAGTCATTAGGTTCTCAGTCAGTGTGAGAAATATTAGTAGTCATTAGGTTCTCAGTCAGTGTGAGAAATATTAGTAGTCATTAGGTTCTCAGTCAGTGTGAGAAATATTAGTAGTAATTAGGCTGTCGGTCAGTGTGAGAAATATTAGTAGTAATTAGGCTGTCGGTCAGTGTGAGAAATATTAGTAGTAATTAGGCTGTCGGTCAGTGTGAGAAATATTAGTAGTAATTAGATTCTCAGTCAGTGTGAGAAATATTAGTAGTCATTAGGTTCTCAGTCAGTGTGAGAAATATTAGTAGTCATTAGGTTCTCAGTCAGTGTGAGAAATATTAGTAGTCATTGGGTTCTCAGTCAGTGTGAGAAATATTAATAGTCATTAGGTTCTCAGTCAGTGTGAGAAATATTAGTAGTCATTAGGTTCTCAGTCAGTGTGAGAAATATTAGTAGTAATTAGGCTGTCGGTCAGTGTGAGAAATATGTGTAGTAATTAGGTTCTCAGTCAGTGTGAGAAATATTAATAGTCATTAGGTTCTCAGTCAGTGTGAGAAATATTAGTAGTCATTAGGTTCTCAGTCAGTGTGAGAAATATTAGTAGTAATTAGGCTGTCGGTCAGTGTGAGAAATATTAGTAGTAATTAGGTTCTCAGTCAGTGTGAGAAATATTAGTAGTCATTAGGTTCTCAGTCAGTATGAGAAATATTAACAATATATTAGGTTGTCCATAAGTGAGAGAAATGATTTATTATTTCAGTGTATGAAACCTATTCACATGGAACAAGCACACCAAACGGGCCATTGACTTGAAATTCGAGCTTCCAAAGAATGTTCGGCCTCCTACCGCAGACCTCACACTGCAGCGGTAACTGATCATGGTACAGAGCTCTCGACATCTGAGCAGCATGCAGTAGCTCCTAGAAAAACATTTCACCAAAAGGGGTATATCAGATAACTGTTCTGAGAAAATAATATATTACAACAAAACAAGTGACAAACGAGACTGAAGAGACGGGATATGAAAATCATCGAGCAATATCATGCTTCAAGGAACAGTTGCAACATCGATAAAGTTTTATTGAAATCATATATAGCCCCGACTTTCTCCTGAGTGGAAAGAGTCTTCCACGAGAAGAGCAGAAAGTCTGTTTGCCCGAGGACCCAGATATGGAAAATAGAACCTTGTCAAATTTCGCGCCAAATGTGGAAAATAGAACCTTGTCAAAATTCGCGCCAAATATGGAAAATAGAACCTTGTCAAAGTTGGCGCCAAATATGGAAAACAGAACCTTGTCAAAATTCGCGCCATATATGGAAAAATCGAACCTTGTCAAAACTCGCGCCCAAAATGGAAAACAGAATCTTGTCAAAATTCGCGCCAAACATGATAAACAGAACCTCTTCTAAATTCGCGCCAAATATGGGAAAATAGAACCTTGTCAAAATTCGCGCCAAACATGAAAAACAGAACCTCGTCAAAAATGGCGCCAAATTCTGGGAAATTTCTCAAAGAGCGGTTGATGACGGGGCTGAGAGCGGCGGCGGTATCAAAGAGGGAGTTATAAAAGGAAACCAATATTGGCAAGGTTGGTGGCTCCAGATTTTAATTATCTGCGGCCAAAAAGATCCATTAAAAGTCATTTTTATTTTAGATCGAGGCTATTTTTGTGCGCGGGTGCTGGCAGTAATCGTGTGCCGTGGTAATGGCGACGCCAATCCAGTGATGAGAATTGGGAATATTCCATATTCCATTCTATGTCCGAAAGTTCCTTTACCGTTCACTGGTAACTTACTTTATAGAAATCGGCCGCACTGTTGGCTGATAGGTTGCCATAACCCGATAACAGCTGCAGTTTTAGTAAGAGACACCTGTTAACACTTCCATCCCCTTAGGGTAGTAGTGCCGTCACTGTGCCTCATGCGGTGCACTGTAGGCATTGCTTAAGGTTCTTCGCAGTGTCCCTGGGCCCCTACATGCAACCCCTTTCATTCCTTTTACTCTAACTCCGTTCATATTCTCTTTCTTTTTTATTTTACTTTCCACCTTCTCCTAACAATTGATTCACAGTGCAACTGCAGAGTTATCCTCCTGTTACACCTTGCAAACTTTTTTACTGTCAGTTTCCTTTTCAGCGCTGAATGACCTCATAGGTCCCAGCGCTTGTCCTTTATCCTAAATTCTTTATTTTATTCTATTCTAACACTTCCAGGCTGTGCCTAGTGTATGATAAGGAGGTGACATTTTACACAAGGCTCTAAACTCATCATTTTGGAGTCTGGAAATCGTCGACAAATGGCGCTTCCCTTTGACATGAAATAAATACGAATGTCCTTTCAAAAACTGAACCAGATGGACTGGAAAATAAGTCAGACTGATTTGGTTCCAAATAGCATTTTGTAAGGTGAATGATTGCCTTTATGTTATGTTACAGGCAGGTAGCGAAACCAGGCATTTCACGAACTGCCTGAAATTTCAGGCAGCTATCGAAATGCACTTAGGGACATTTGATCAGCCAGGGGCTAGTACTAAACGCGGCGAAATACATTTGACCCCCATGGGCTAGTACTAAATATGGCGAAATACATTTGACCCCCTGGGGCTAGAACTAAACAGGGCAAAATACATTTGACCCCCCAGGGGCTAATACTAAACAAGGCCAAACAGTGTAGGTGAGTCACTGTTCCGCCGTGTTTAGTACTAGCCCCCGGGGGGGACAAATGTTCCTAAGTGCATTTCGCTATCTGCCTGTAACATATATACCACCTGTGGTTCCTACAGTTACAGCATCCCTCCTGTAAGACATGCATACAGACAGACAGACAGACGGACACTAGATGATTATTCAGGAGCAACTTAAGCAGACAGATAAAAGGTTGAGGTATGTAGATCATTTCAACCCACAAATACCTACAATTTGAATGAAGTTAGGTTAATAAACGTCCAACAGACACCACCACCACCACCAGACTTCCTCCCCCCACCATCCCCCCTCATTTAAACTCTGGCGGAATTAAAACTGGAAACACAAATAGCTGTCCCTCAGATGACGCGGAAATTCCGCAACTTTTGAGTCTCACTTCTTTTCTTTCGTTTGCCTCCGCGTGACTCTTCCCCGGTCGCTGATTATTTGCGGTTTTATTGCATGAAGAATTCGCGCTGTTTTTCCAGAAGCATGTTAAAGAGTTCTGTGAGTTTTTCCGGGTTTTCAGTTTCGGCAGTTTCTTCATTCATTCAAGTTCAGGATGTCGGTTCGTATGATTTCTGTCAATTTTGCTTTTTAAGGAGAGCAGTAATACGGTACGGCTATAGATGGCGCTTTACAAAGCCTTGAAATGTCAAGATATTCTCTAGTTAGTGTTTACAGGCAAGATTCTGTTATATTCGTTCTGGTTCCAGATTTATAACAGTGTTTCATTCAGAAATGGTATGTGAATGTGTATACCAAAGAATGGTTTTGCTTTTCAGCCCATCCACCAAATCTCAAAAGAATGTATATAATGGTTTATTAAAGATCGGTAGTGAACAAAGCCCTATTCTCTTCTCCACCCATGAGTGGCCTGGGGTAACAAGACACTGGCTACTGATGACTCAGCAGGTAGGCCTATGCACTCTCAGAAATCTTAGCTCAAGGGGACGGTAAGGTTGTGTGCCAATGAAAATCTGTCAGATCTGAAGAATTTGACTAAGGGGCCACTACAATGGAAATTACCTGTGATGCCACGGTAAGTAAAAAGAGAATTATAGATAAATCAATGTATAAATCCACATCCATCTCAGAATTAGATAAATTCCACAAAATTTCATCTGGAATTTTCATGTATATATATATCTTTCAATGACAAGATCATTGATGAGATTTTTTGGAACGGTAATTGTATCTGAACCCATTTTAAAATCTACTTAATATTTTTTAGCACGTAACGGAAGCGGACAGAATATTCTACTGAAATTTATAGATGATTTTTTATAAGTTACTTTCTCCGTAGCCAGTCAAACAAACAGGCAGACAGTGGCGGATGAATGCGTAGCCTTCTTTACCTTCGCTGAGCTAGATGAGTTTTAATGTACTTCCACCTAAATGAAAAGTAATTCCCACGAAATCTCTAAGAGAAACTCATCTCATCTCTATCACGCAACCGCGACCGACCCCCAAAAGCACTGTTAGCGATTACAGAGGCTACTCCTTCCGAAAAACAAGATCTCGCCGTGTTTCCTGCCCATTACTCTTCTTAAACCGATTCCTTCTCCTCCTCCTCCTCCCCCCTAGTCCGTCCGTCGGAGGAGGAGGAGGAGGAGGAGGAGGTTTCTCATAACAAATTGCTCTCGGGAATTATCCGGGCAATTCCTTCCTTTCCCTTTGCTCCTTCGAGTCTGTTGGTCTTAGCCGGAGGGATGAAGCCGCTAAGCCGATTGGACTTCTTGTCTCTCACTTGTCAGGTTAGTTGCTTGATCCGTCTCAGCCTCTCTCGGGTCTCGCTCGGCTGTGGGTGTCTTAGTGGCTGCTGCTGTGATTTTGCTGCAAAATGCCCTCGCGGTTGGTATGTTTCTAATAGCTGTGTGTAATGTGCTTTATTGATTATATATATATATATATATATATATATATATATATATATATATATATATATATATATATATATATATATATGTGTGTGTGTGTGTGTGTGTGTGTGTGTGTGTGTGTGTATATATATATATACAGTATATATTATACATTATATATATATATATATATATATATATATATATACGTATATATAGTTTGCAGTTTATGCTTTTAAAACAATTCTGACTGAATATGCGTTTATAAAGGCACATCGATTGCAGCTATACACGAGCACACACATACGCACACACTATATGCATATATATATATATATATATATATATATATATATATATATATATATATATATATATATATATATATATATATATTATACAGTATATATGTAGTGTTTGTGTGTCTACACAAATGAATAGCTTCGCTCAGCAATTACAAATACACACTTAATCACAGCATTGTTTTCAAAGCATAAATTCCCCTTTGGACTTTTATTTATTTCGGTGCGAAGCGTTTTGTGTTTTGCAGTCCATAAAGGAACGGCAGATATAAACATGAATGAATGATAAGGTGCCAATATCTATCGGCTACAAAAGCAGGCATTGTGTGCCTTTCCCCCGTTCCAGTATTGCATAAATAACCAATAGTGTTTATTTTTTTATTTCTTTTTTTTCGTCGGTTTGAAACGTGATGAACTCCCCCCGGGAACGATTCCGCGGATAAACCAGCCGATATGAAGTATGCAGAACTAAATCCATTATGGCGTCCATAAATTTCCAGAGCCGAATGCAAACACCGTTCGGTTTTGATCTATAACGGTCAGTTATTCTAAACAATCAGAGCTTTTTGTTATATGAGTTTTTCCATCGATGTTTTTTCATGAGGGCTTTATTCGGGTGTTCACCCCTGGTTGCTGGTCAAAGGTTCGTCAGTTTTTTAATGCTGTTGTTTTTCGTGTTGCTAAAAATTAGGTCATACGACAATGATGTGATTTAAGCTTTGCTTACTGATGCTTATAAAACGGACATAATTTGTCCAACAAGAATCACGGTTTAAACTGGAATCCATCGCTAATAAGAATAGAATCAAGGAAAGTACGTAATTTTAATCATATGTCACTTATTCAATACATTTGAACTAATAATGAAACATTTCAGTTCTCTACCAATAGAACAGGATTAGATCCCCGTAGAAGGTATAACAATATACTGTAGTTCATTTCACACAGCCTCCCAACCAAACACAGTGGAAGTTAGATTACTTTTCCCCGCCAAATGACAACCACACTGATATAATGCACCTTCTGCATTCATTGTAACATTTTCTCACAGCATTATAAATGACATTACGTCGAATTCTATAACTTTTCTCATTATTCCATCGCTAATGTTTTCATTTAAAAAAATGGCCGTCCAGAAGCGCATTTTCCCCAATGGAAATACGTAAAACATCTTCAGACACAGTCCCATTATTGTCTCCCTTCGCAAAGAGTAAAATTACATCTTTCGCAAATGTCCTTGGTGGTAATGGGTCATAATCCTCAAGTGAAACGAATCGCAAACCGAATCAATATATGAGGAAAACGTGACCGGAGAAATAAAGGAAAATGGAGGAAAGAAGAGATTTCCAAAACCAGGTCAGACGAAGGACTGGCACTTAATCAGTCTAATTCCCTTGTAATGAACGACTCGAAATGATGAATGATGTATAACAGCGTCGAGCAAAATACCCATCGTTCCCTGGGAGATTAATTCTGGGAATTCACTTGAAAGGCTTTCGAGTGAGTCCGCCATTGGATTAAGGGAAAGGATTTTTGAGGACAAATGACCTTTGATATTAATGATATGATGGAGGAATTCTGATAACACTGTCATGAATTATCAGCTCTACAGGGACACCAAATATATATATATCTGTTCCTAGGCAATTAATAGATGAGACAAGTAAGTGTCTATATTCAGCGGCTAGTAAGATAACATAAAAAAGGCTTTGTATGAAGTGAACGTCTAAACAGGAATGTAAATTATCAAATCTTAAAAACAGGCATTGCAAGTGCCTGATTGTTTCTTATATGCTTTACGGCTGATAAAATTTATAATTTATTTATTTATGAAAGGCTGTCAAGCCAAGTGTTGGCGCGCTTTCGACCAATCACCTCTCAAGATATCGAAAATGAGGAGTTGGAGTGGTTGAACAGCAAGACAAGTAGCTCCAGAAAATAAAGGAGGTGAAATGCAACGACCTAAATGCGGAACTGGGAGAAAAGCCCAAAGTTCACTGATATGGAATGGATTAGCCAGAGAGATTAGACAGTAATTTTGAAGAAAGGAAGCGAGAAAGGAGATAAAGTAAAAGGCTAAAAAATGGATGCAGCTAATGGCAGAAGGGGCATTGCAAACACCCTTTAGCAATGCCTACAGTGCACCACGTGAGGTCCACTGACGGCACTAAGCCCCTGCAGGTAAAGAAGGCTGATAAAGAAGAAAGTATCAAGATTCAAAGACTTGTTGTGCCTCACTGGACATCAAAACTTATATAACGGTTTTCTTTGAGTCTAAAGACAATCACAGCCTATGACATTCCTTCAAATGAACGTCAATTTTAACCACAAAAATACAACTGGGAAAAATCCTCTTCACAAATACACGGTCGTGAGGTGATTACATAAATAACTGTGGTCTATAGTGTTCGTTCGTGGATAGCTGAGGTAATTTTATGGATATAATTGAACGTAATAGTATTCAGTAGTGAATAGAAGTGAGGTAATTATGACATCAAGGCCAATCATTTTCATTGCCTCACTGCGGTCGTCATCATTCAGATAATGACAGCAATTGTCATTAGTTGACATAATTGGGGTTATTAATGTTAATAATAGTTTAGATTGACAATTTCCCCTTATTAAGCGCATTAATATTGAAGAGCAATTATCCAGCGAACATTGTTCAGGTTATATCTACCATCCATCAGATAAATTGGCAATAAGTTTTAGTTCATATGGCAGCGGGGATAAGTCACCTTATTTAATAAGCTTTTTATTTATTTAATGAGAGAAGGAGAGCATCTACTGCCCCTTTGTAGCCCAGGACCGGAGGAAACGAGAGAAAGGACAATAAACAAGAAGGATGTGGTTGACTACGAGTGAAGTGAAAGACCCTTTAGTCTGCTCGAGGGAGAACTTTATAAACGTGCGGGAAAACAGAAGTAGATGGAGCATTCCAGATCCGAAGATGAGAAAGGAAGAAAGAGCAAGTAAGATCATTTTTCTCATATCTTATAACAAAATGGTGGTCTGATTTATTCAATCTGGCCTTATGCCAGGAAAGGTCTTTGCCCAATGGCAGCCTGTAAGTGTGGTAAGGATGTACTGGGAATTACCTAGAGGCCCGTTGTGGTCGTCTGGACCCGGGCTAACCAGCCGTCAGCTGATTGCATTATTTTATACGTCTGTTAATGATTCAAGTTTCTTCGCTTTCTTACACAAACGTCAAGCGAAAGAATCAACAGAAGAAACGCCCATCTTCACACACGTAATCGATACATTCTTGCGAATGCAGGCATATTGCATTGATGATTAAGTTACGTAGTACTGCATTCATCGCTCCCTACCTCCACGACACATCATCTTTTATCTCTCTCTCTCTCTCTCTCTCTCTCTCTCTCTCGGTGGAAAAGATAAAAATGTTACGCAATAAAGCATTCAAAACTTCCTATCCCTCTCTTTCTCTTCGGCTTTAATGATACTCTCTCTCTCTCTCTCTCTCTCTCTCTCTCTCTCTCTCTCTCTCTCTCTCTCTCAGGGAAAAGATAACAATGTCAATGAAAGCATTCATCTTCCTCTCTCTCTCTCTCTCTCTCTCTCTCTCTCTCTCTCTCTCTCTCTCTCTCTCTCTCTCTCTCTCTACGGAAGAATTAATGATACTTCATCTTCCATCTCCTTCTCACCGGAGCATCACCGATTCCCGACCCACAGCATCCGACACAGCGCAATGGAATCTGGGAATAACGGAACCAATTACTGGTCTCATTAATGCGTTCCTCATCGGCGGAGGTAAGCATAAAAAATGCGGTTTTATTTCCGTCGATTTTTCAGAGGTTCCTCAAATACGGCTTTCGACTTCTTTGCCTCCGTCATCTCGTTACTTGGATGTCACTCGATATTGCGTGGTCGGTGGCATTGTAGATCAAGATAGCTCAGTAATAATAATAATAATAATAATAATAATAAATAATAATAATAATAATAATAATAATAATAATAATAATTTGTTTGGAGAAACAAACCCGCAATTATATATAGTCGTATATCTAAAAATAAATCTCCATATGATAATAATACGAGTGACAAACGATACTGAAGAGGCGGAACATGAAAATTGTCGAGCAATATTTTGCTTCAAGGAACAGTTGCAACACCGATAAAGCTTTATTGAAATTAATGTAGCCCGACTTTCTCCTGAGTGGAAAGAGTCTTCCACGAAAAGAGCGGAAAGTGTCTTTGCACGAGGACCCAAATAGGGAGAACCTTGTCAAAATTCGCGCCAAACATGGAAAACAGAACCCCGTCAAAATTGGCGTCAGATTCTGGGAAATTTCCCAAAGAGTGGTTGATGACGGGGCTGAGAGCGGCGGCGGTATCAAAGAGGGAGTTATAAAAGGAAACCAATATTGGCAAGGCTGGTGGCTCCAGATTTTAATTATCTGCGGCCAAAAAGATCCATTAAAAGTCATTTTGATTTTAGATCGAGGCTATTTTTGTGTGCGGGTGCTGGCAGTAATCGTGTGCCGTGGTAATCGCGACGCCAGAACAGTGATGAGAATTGGGAATATTCCATATTCCATTCTATGTCCGAAAGTTCCTTTATCGTTCACTGGTAACTTAGTTTATAGAAATAGGCCGCACTGTTTGCTGGTAAGTTGCCATAACCCGATAACAGCTGCACAGGCCTGTACGGGGGGCGGGGGGAGGCGGCGGTGTCGGGGGGTCGAACGACCACAATATCTGGAAGTCCATATTTTCTGTGACTATCCTTTTCATTGAACTGTTCTTATGAAATAATAAATAACAATCTTTTATTCTTTTGGCAAGTCTTCTTTTATAAATTTTATTATTAAACATTAACATCATTCTTTAACAGTGGGAAATACAAGAGTGATAATAGGAATATGATATAGGCCACCATATTTGTAGATTTTAGTAGAGAAACGATAATTTTAAAGCTGTGGTACGATAATCTGGTCAGAGAAATTTGACGAAACTGCAGCAAGGCTGCCGAAACGTGGAATTTTCAAGTATTTCATCTGGTATATACCTATATATATGCAATGACATACTCGTATATAGAAGAAAAGGTCCAGTTTTGGGGAAACGACCCCCCCCCCCATAAAAAAACTCAGAGTACGGGCCTGCTGCAAGACTTACTGACCGAAGTTTCAGTAGGAAACACCTGTTAACACTTCCATCCCCTAGGGTAGTAGTGCCATCAGTGCGCCTCTTGCGGAGCACTGTAGGCATTGCTTAAGGTTCTTCGCAGCGTCCCCTCGGCCCCTAGCTGCAACCCCTTTCATTCCTTTTACTCTGACTCCATTCATATTCTCTTTCTTCCATCTTACTTTCCACCCTTTCCGTACAATGGATTCATAGTGCAACTGCTAGGTTTTTCTCCTGTTACACATTTCAGACTTCTTTACTGTCAGTTTCCTTTTCAGCGCTGAATGACCTCACAGGTCCCAGTGCTTGGCCTTTATCCTAAATTCTATATTCTATTCTATTCTAACACTTCCAAGCTGTGCCTAGTATATGATAAGGTGATATTGTACATCAGGCTCTAAACTCATAATATTTGGGTCTGGAAATCGTTGATAAATGACGATTCCTTTTGATATGAAATAAATACGAATGCCCTTTCAAAAACTGAACCAGGTGGACTGAAAAGTAAGTCAGACTGATTTGGTTCCAAATAGCATTTTGTAAGGTGAATTACTGTCTGTATATGTTACGGACAGATAGCGAAACCAGGCATTTCACGAACTGCCTGAAATTTCAGGCAGATAGCAAAATGCACTTAGGGACATTTGATCAGCCAGGGGGTAATACTGAACGCGGCGAAATACATTTGACCCCTAGGGGCTAGTACTAAACATGGCGAAATACATTTGACCCCCAGGGGGTAGTACTAAACATGGCAAAACACATTTGAACCCCAGGGGCTAGTAGTAAACATGGAAAAATACATTTCACCCCAGGAGCTAGTACTAAACATGGCAAAATACATTTGCCCCACCCAAGAAGCTAGTACTAAACATGGCAAAATACATTTGACCCCCAGGGGCTACTACTGAACACGGCAAAATATATTTGACCCCCTAGAGGCTAGTACTAAACATGGCAAAATACATTTGACCCCCCATGGGCTATTACTAAACACGGCAAGACAGTGTAGGTGAGTCACTGTTTCGCCGTGTTCAGTACTCGCCCCTAGGGGGAACAAATGTTCCTAAGTGCATTTCGCTATCTGCCTGTAACATATACACCACCTGTGGTTCCTACAGTTACAGTATCCCTCCTGTAAGACATACAGACAGACAGACAGACGGACACTAGATGATTAATCAAGATCAACTTAAGCAGACAGCTCAAAGGTTGACGTATATAGACCATTTCAACCCACAAACACTCGCAATTTGAATGAAGTTAGGTTAAAGATATAAATATATATATATATATATATATATATATATATATATATATATATATATATATATATATATATATATATATATATATATATATATATATATTTATATACATATATATATATATTATAAATATATATATATATATATATATATATATATATATATATATATATATGTGTGTGTGTGTGTGTGTGTATACATATATATACACATACACATAAAACCCTCGTACCAACATAACGCAGCCTAATAAACGTCCAAGCAGACACCACCACCACCACCTCCAGACTCCCCCCCCCCCCCAACACTCCCTTCATTTAAACTCTGGCGGAATTAAAGCTGGAAACACAAATAGCTGTTGCGTCAGATGACGCGGAAATTCCGCAACTTTTGAGTCTCACTTCTTTTCTTTCGTTTGTCTCCGCGTGACTCTTCCCCGGTCGCTGATTATTTGCGGTTTTATTGCATGAAGAATTCACGCTGTCTTTCCAGAAGCATGTTAAAGAGTTCTGTGAGTTTTTCCGGGTTTTCAGTTTCGGCAGTTTCTTCATTCATTCAAGTTCAGGATGTCGGTTCGTATGATTTCTGTCAATTTTGCTTTTTAAGGAGAGCAGTAATACGGTACGGCTATAGATGGCGCTTTACAAAGCCTTGAAATGTCAAGATATTCTCTAGTTAGTGTTTACAGGCAAGATTCTGTTACATTCGTTCTGGTTCCAGATTTATAACAGTGTTTCATTCAGAAATGGTATGTGAATGTGTATACCAAAGAATGGTTTTGCTTTTCAGCCCATCCACCAAATCTCAAAAGAATCTCGATAATGGTTTATTAAAGGTCGCTAATGAACAAAGCCTCAGTCTCGTCTCCACCCATGTGTGGCCTGGGCTAACAAGACGCTGGCTACTAATGACTCAGCAGGTAGGCCTATGCACTCTCAGAAATCTTAGCTCAAGGGGACAGTAAGTTTGGGTGCCAATGAAAAACTGTCAGATCTGAGAGAATTTGACTAAGGGACCACTGAAATGGAAATTGCCTGTGATACCACGGTAAATAAAAAGAGAATTGTAGTTAGATTAGTATTTAAATCCACATCCATCTCAGAATTAGATAAATTCCACAAATCAGGAATTTTAATTTTCATATGTTTCGATGACAAGATCATTGATGAGATTTTTGGAACGGCATTTATAACTGAACCCATTTTAAAGTCTACTTAATTTTTTCTTAGCACGTAACGGAAGTGGTCAGAATATTCTACTGAAATTCGTAGATGATTTTTTTATAAGATACTTTCTGCGAAGCCAGAGAGACAAACAGACAGACAGTGGCGGATGAATGGGTGGCCTTCTTTACCTTCGCTGAGATGGGTTTTTATTATATTTCCACCTAAGTGAAAAGTAATTCCCACGAAATCTCTCCGAGAAACATATCTCTATCACGCAACCGCGACCGACCCCCAAAAGCACTGTTAGCGATTACAGAAGCTACTCCCTCCGAAAAACAAGATCTCGCCGTGTTTCCTGCCCCATTACTCTTCTTAAACCGATTCCTCCTCCTCCTCCTCCCCCTAGTCCGTCCGTCGGAGGAGGCGGAGGAGGTTTCTCACAACAAATTGCTCTCGGGAATTATCCGGGCAATTCCTTCCTTTCCCTTTGCTCCTTCGAGTCTGTTGGTCTTAGCCGGAGGGATGAAGCCGCTAAGCCGATTGGACTTCTTGTCTCTCACTTGTCAGGTTAGTTGCTTGATCCGTCTCAGCCTCTCTCGGGTCTCGCTCGGCTGCGGGTGTGTCTTGGTGGCTGCTGCTGTGATTTTGCTGCAAAATGCCCCGCGCCCTTGGTGTGTTTCTAACAGCTGTGTGTATTGTGCTTTATTGATTATATATATATATATATATATATATATATATATATATATATATATATATATATATATATATATATATATATATATATATATATATACAGTATATATTATACATTATACATATATATACTTTGCATTTTATGCTTTTAAAAGAATTCTGACTGAATATGCGTTTATAAATGCACACACTATATATATATATATATATATATATATATATATATATATATATATATATATATATATATATATATATATATATATATATATATATATATATATATATATATATATATATATATATATATATATGACTATTTATCACATCACCGTGATTCATATACAATCAGAAAGCTACAAACGTCCTTTAATATCCAATTCATACCTCGGAAATAATATATTTTCATATATGATACCGAAGGGGAATTTTTAGTTGATAATAAGTCCACCGTCCCGTGGGGTCGAACCAGCGACGGACGAGGAATCAGGACTACAGTGACGCACTAACGAAATCGGCCACAAGAGAGGTATAAGTGAATAACATCTCCCATCAACTCACCCGTCGAACTCAGGTGTTTTGCGTTTGGAGACGATATCCACCCACCTCTGCCATGTTGACCGTGTAGTGCGTTTGTCGCACGTAGCCATATTATGACTATTTATCACATCACCGTGATTCATATACAATCAGAAAGCTACAAACGTCCTTTAATATCCAATTCACTCTACCTCGGAAATAATATATTTTCATATAAGTTACCGAAGGGGAATTTTTAGTTGATAATAAGTCCACCGTCCCGTGGGTTCGAACCAGCGACGGACGAGGAATCAGGACTACAGTGACGCACTAACGAAATCGGCCACAAGAGAGGTATAAGTGAATAACATCTCCCATCAACTCACCCGTCAAACTCAGGTGTTTTGCGTTTGGAGACGATATCCACCCACCTTTGCCATGTTGACCGTGTAGTGCGTTTGTCGCATTATAGCCATATTATGACTATTTATCACATCACCGTGATTCATATACAATCAGAAAGCTACAAACGTCCTTTAATATCAATTCACTCTACCTCGGAAATAATATATTTTCATATATGTTACCGAAGGGGAATTTTTAGTTGATAATAAGTCCACCGTCCCGTGGGGTCGAACCAGCGACGGACGAGGAATCAGGACTACAGTGACGCACTAACGAAATCGGCCACAAGAGAGGTATAAGTGAATAACATCTCCCATCAACTCACCCGTCGAACTCAGGTGTTTTGCGTTTGGAGACGATATCCACCCACCTCTGCCATGTTGACCGTGTAATGCGTTTGTCGCACGTAGCCATATTATGACTATTTATCACATCACCGTGATTCATATACAATCAGAAAGCTACAAACGTCCTTTAATATCCAATTCACTCTACCTCGGAAATAATATAACGCAAAACACCTGAGTTCGACGGGTGAGTTGATGGGAGATGTTATTCACTTATACCTCTCTTGTGGCCGATTTCGTTAGTGTGTCACTGTAGTCCTGATTCCTCATCCGTCGCTGGTTCGACCCCACGGGACGGTGGACTTATTATCAACTAAAAAATTCCCCTTCGGTAACATATATGAAAATATATTATTTCCGAGGTAGAGTGAATTGAATATTAAAGGACGTTTGTAGTTTTGATTGTATATGAATCACGGTGATGTGATAAATAGTCATAATATGGCTAAAACGCAATCAACATGGCAGAGGTGGGTGGATATCGTCTTTCCTGAGTTCGACGGGTGAGTTGATGGGAGATGTTATTCACTTATACCTCTTTGTGGCCGATTTCGTTAGTGGGTCACTGTAGTCCTGTTTCCTGGTCCGTCGCTGGTTCGACCCCACGGGACGGTGGACTTTTATCAACTAAAAATTCCCTTCGTTTATATGAAAATATATTATTTCCGAGGTAGAGTGAATTGATATTAAAGGACGTTTGTAGCTTTCTGATTATATATATATATATATATATATATATATATATATATATATATATATATATATATATATATATATATATTATTTATCTTTATACAGTATATATATAGTGTTTGTGTGTCTGCACAAATGAATAGCTTCGCTCAGCAATTACAAATACACACTTAATCACAGCGTTGTTTTCAAAGCATAAATTCCCCTTTGGACTTTTATTTATTTCGGTGCGAAGCGTTTTGTGTTTTGCAGCGCGTGAAGGAACGGCGAATATAAACATGAATGAATGATAAGGTGCCAATATCTATCGGCTACAAAAGCAGGCATTGTGTGCCTGTCCCCGTTCCAATATTGCATAAATAACTGATAGTGTTTATTTTTTTTATTTTATATATTTTTTTTTTTCGTCGGGTTCAAACGTGATGAACTCCCCCCGGGGACGATTCCGCGGATAAACCAGCCGATATGAAGTATGCAGAACTAAATCCATTATGGCGTCCATAAATTTCCAGAGCCGAATGCAAACACCGTTCGGTTTTGATCTATAACGGTCAGTTATTCTAAACAATCAGAGCTTTTTTTTTATATGAGTTTTTCCGTCGGTGTTTTTTCATGAGAGCTTTATTCGGGTGTTGACCCCTGGTTGCTGGTCAAAGGTTCGTCAGTTTTTTAATGCTGTTGTTTTTCGTGTTGCTAAAAATTAGGTCATACGACAATGATGTGATTTAAGCTTTGCTTACTGATGTTTATAAAACGGACATAATTTGTCCAACAAGAATCACGGTTTAAACTGGAATCCATCGCTAATAAGAAGAGAATCTAGAAAAGTGCGTAATTTTAATCATATGTCACTTATTCAACGCATTAGGACCAATAATGAAGAATTTCAGTTCTCTACCGATAGAATAGGCTTAGATTCCCCTAGAAGGTATAATAATATAGTTTTTCACACAGTCTCCCAACCAAGCACACTGGAAGTTAGATTGCTTTTCCCCGCACAAATGACAACCACACTGATATAATGCACCTTCTGCATTCATTGTAACATTTTCTCACAGCATTATAACTGACATTACGTCGAATTCTATAACTTTGAAACGAATCGCAAACCGAATCAATATTTGAGGAAAACGTGACCGGAGAAATAAAGGAAAACGGAGGAAAGAAGAGATTTCCAAAACCAGGTCAGACGAAGGACTGGCACTTAATCAGTCTAATTCCCCTGTAATGAACGACTCGAAATGATGAATGATGTATAACAGCGTCGAGCAAAATATCCATCGTTCCCGGGAGATTAATTCTGAGAATTCAATTGAAAGGCTTTTGAGTGAGACCGCCATTGGATTAAGGGAAAGCATTTTTGAGGACAAATGATCTTTGATATTAATGATATGATGGAGGAATTCTGATAACACTTGTCATGAGTTGTCAGATCTACAAGGACACCAAATATATATATGTTCCTAGGCAATTAATAGATGAGACAAGTAAGTGCCTAATTCAGCGTCTAGTTAGAAAATATAAAAAAGACTTTGTATGAATTTAACTGTCTCCCTTATATATTCTCAGACGTCTAGACAGGAATGTAACTTATCAAATCTTAAAATAGGTTTTGCAAGTGCCTGATTGTTTCTTATATGGTTAACGGCTGATAAGATTTGTAATTTATTTATTTATGAAAGGCTGTCAAGCCAAGTGCTGGCGCACTTTCGACCAGTCACCTCTGAAGAGAGTGAAAAGGAGGCGTTGGAGTGGTTGAACAGCAAGATGAGTAGATGCAGAAAATAAAGGAGATTATGTACAACGAGCTCAATGTGGAACTGGGAGAAAAGCCCAAAGTTCACTGATATGGAATGGAATAGCCAGAGAGATTAGACAGTAATTTTGAAGAAAGGGAGTGAGAAAGGAGATAAAGTAAAAGGCTAAAAAATGGACGCAGCTAAGGGCCTGAGGGGCATTGCAAACACCCTTTAGCAATGCCTACAGTGCACCATGTGAGGTCCACTGACGGCACTAAGCCCCTGCAGGTAAAGAAGGCTGATAAAGAAGAAAATATCAAGATTCAAAGACTTGTTGTGCCTCACTGGACATCAAAACTTATATAACGGTTTTCTTTGAGTCTAAAGGCAATCACAGCACTTGGTATTCCTTCAAAAGAACGTCAATTTTAACCACAAAAATATAATTGGGAATAATCCTCTTCACCAATACACAGTCGTGAGGTGATTGCATAAATAACTGTGGACTATAGTGTTCGTTCATGAATAGCTGAGATAATTATATGGATATAATTGAACGTAATAGTATTCAGTAGTGAACAGAAGTGAGGTAATTATGACATCAAGGCCAATCATTTTCATTGCCTCACTGCGGTCGTCATCATTCAGATAATGACAGCAATTGTCATTAGTTGACATAATTGGGGTTATTAATATTATTAATAGTTTAGATTGACAATTTCCCCTTATTAAGCGCATTAATATTCAAGAGCAATTTTCCAGCGAACATTGTTCAGGATATATATACCATCCATCAGATAAACTGGCAATAAGTTTTAATTCATATGGCAACGGGGGATAAGTCACCTTATTTAATAGGATTTTCATTTATTTAATGAGAGAAGGAGGGCATCTAATGCCCCTTTGTAGCCCAGGACCGGAGGAGACGAGAGAAAGGACAATAAACATGAAGGATGTGGTTGACTACGAGGGAAGTGAAAGATCTTCCAGTCTGCTCGAGGGAGAAACTTTATAAACGTGCGGGAAAGCAGAAGTAGTTGAAGCATTCCAGATCCGAAGATGAGAAAGGAAAAAAGAGCAGATAAGGTAATTTTTTCTTATAACTTTTAACAAGATGGTGGTCTGCTTTAATCAATCTGGCCTTATGCCAGGAAAGGTCTTTGCCCAATGGCAGCCTGTAAGTGTGGTAAGGATGTACTGGGAATTAACTAGAGGCCTTTTGTGGTCGTCTGGACCCGGGCTAACCAGCCGTCAGCTGATTGCATTATTTTATACGTCTGTTAATGATTCAAGTTTCTCCGCTTTCTTACACAAACGTCAAGCGAAAGAATCAACAGAAGAAACGCCCATCTTCACACACGTAATCGATACATCGATAAGTGCATTTTCTTGCGAATGCAGGCATATTGCATTGATGATTAAGTTACGTAATACTGCATTCATCACTCCTTACCTCCACGATACATCATCTTTTATCTCTCTCTCTCTCTCTCGGGGGAAAAGATAACAATGTCACACTTTAAAGCATTCAAAACTTCCTATCTCTCTCTTTCTCTTCAGCTCTACGTAAGAATTAATGATACTTCATCTTCTCTCTCTCTCTCTCTCTCTCTCTCTCTCTCTCTCTCTCTCTCTCTCTCTCTCTCTCTCTCTATAGGGAAAAGATAACAATGTTTACGCAGTAAAGCATTCAAAATTCCTATCTCTCTCTTTCTCTTCAGCTCTACGGAAGAATTAATGATTCATCATCTTCCATCTCCTTCTAACCGCAGCATCACCGATTCCCAACCCACAGCATCCGACACAGCGCAATGGAATCTGGGAATAACGGAAACAATTAATGGTCTCATTAATGCGTTCCTCGTCGGTGGAGGTAAACAAAAAAACAAAAAAACCAAAAATACGGTTTTATTTCCGTCGATTTTTCAGAGGTTCCTGAAATACGACTTTCGACTTCTTTGCCTCCGTCATCTCGTTACTTGGTAATATAATAATAATAATAATAATAATAATAATAATAATAATAATAATAATAATAATAATAATAATAATAATATGTCTTGTTACAAAGGATGACTGCATTGTGCTGATTAATCTTTTTATACTCTTACGAGTATAAAAATTAATTCGTACAATGAGGCCATCCTTTTTAACAGGACAAACTCAAGACAGGGTGCAATTCGTTCTCAATAATAATAATAATAATAATAATAATAATAATAATAATAATAATAATAATAATAATAATAATAATAATAATAATAATACTAACTAGTTTCAATTTATTTACTTCAGTTCCGTGCCTTTATTTTGGCGAGCTTGAAGATATGGAACATCCAGCGATGATGAACTTAACATTACAAGTTTCACAGATAACGACAGAACAACAGCATTCTCGTTCGAATAAACCTTTGGCGAAACAGCAATGAATGGACGTTGTTTCGAGTCATGAAAGAGAGAAGAGGCCGTCGGAGGCTGCTGGATAGTGCTGGTTTCTCTCTGCCTCTCCCGTCCCGAGCATCATCTGAGGTCGCTTTCTCTCTCTCTTGCGGATTTCATGCCATCGTGCGGTTAAGGTTGAGGACTGTGCTGGCTGAGGCGAAGTGGCTGAACAATAAGCAACAGAATGATTCTGAAGTCTGTCTGTTGTTGAACAATAAGCAACAGAATGATTCTGTATTACTGCTTCGTTAATCGTTATGTTGCATAGTGAAGTGTCAAATTATTAAACAATAAGCAACAGAATGATTCTGTATTACTGCTTCGTTAATCGTTATGTTGCATTGAGAAGTGTCAAATTATTGAACAATAAGCAACAGAATTATTCTGTATTGCTGCTTCGTTAATCGTTATGTTGCATAGTGAAGTGTCAAATTATTGAACAATAAGCAACAGAATGATTCTGTATTACTGCTTCGTTAATCGTTTGCATGTTGCATTGAACAATAAGCAACAGAATCATTCTGCATTGCTGCTTCGTTAATCGTTATGTTGCATTGTGTCAAATTATTGAACAATAAGCAACAGAATTATTCTGTATTGTTTCGTTAATCGTTATGTTGCATTGCAATTATTGAACAATAAGCAACAGAATGATTCTGTATTACTGCTTCGTTAATCGGTATGTTGCATTGTGAAGTGTCAAACTATTGAACAATAAGCAACAGAACCATTCTGAATCGTTATGTTGCATTGTGAAGTGTCAGATCATTGAACAATAAGCAACAGAATGATTCTGTATTACTGCTTCGTTAATCGTTATGTTGCATTGTGAAGTGTCAAATGTTGCAGTGTCTGATGACAATTAGATTGTTATGTTGCAAATGCTTGCATACTGCTGCCGTAGGGATGCTAATTGCTGCATTAACAAACTTCTTTAAATGTTACCTCCTGCATTCTATGCCACTTCCTAATTCATTTTGTACCATGTCCAAGTAGGCAAATTGTGCTTTGCACGTAAATCCAGTCTGGCAAGTTACTTTAATTTCTTGACAAAGCTTGTTTAATGGTGTCCAGTGTCAGCGAGTGTCCAGTAAGGCTAACGCTACAAATTTCCTTTATTATTATTATTATTATTATTATTATTATTATTATTATTATTATTATTATTATTATTATTATTATTATTATTATTAATAATAAAAAGGGGACAAACTCGCCCAGCAATATTTCAGATGAACTCTAAGTTATTAAATGTATGTATGAGAGAGAGAGAGAGAGAGAGAGAGAGAGAGAGAGAGAGAGAGAGAGAGAGAGGTGGGAAGGGATGGCAGGAGTAAGGCGTCAGTTCCCCCTAATATAGCGTAGAACGAAGAGTCTAAGACAAAAAGACAAAAGAATTATTTGACAGGTGATAAAAATTTTTCCACAAAGAAATGGATGATCATAAAATTCCTCGGTGATGAAGCCTCTCCTAAGATCTGTCGCCATTCCTTTTGTTTTTAATCTTTTCTTCTTCGCTTTTTTTCGTTTATTTTCATTTTGAACTTCATTTTGAACTTTTTCATTAACACCGAAAGTATTCCTACTTTTCCATCATATTCAGTATTCTCTTTATATATATATATATATATATATATATATATATATATATATATATATATATATGTGTATATATATATATATATATATATATATATATATATATTTAAATATATACATATATATATATATATATATATATATATATATATATATATATATATATATGTATATATATATATATATATATATATATATATATATATATATATATATATATATATAATAATATAGCATATGTTATATAACAACAACAACGACAATAATTATAATAATTAATCATAATAATAATAACAATAATAATAATAATAAAAGGAAATTTTGGGGATAGCCTCTAGTGGTCCCTCGCTGGCACAGGACACCATTAACAAGCTTTGTCAAGAAATTAAAATAACATGCCAGACTGCATTCACGTGAAAGCACAATTTGCCTACTTGGGCATGGTACAAAATGAATTAGGAATTGGCATATAATGCAGGAGGTAACAATAACATTTAAAGACGTTTGTTGATGCAGCAATCACCATCCTTACGACAGTAGTACTGAAGAATTTGCAACATAGCAATCTAATTTTCATCAGACAATTGCAACATTTGACACTTCACTGCCCAACATACGATTAACGAAGCAGCAATACAGAATCATTCTGTTGGTAATTGTTCAATAATTAGACACTTCACTATGCAACATAACGATTAACGTAACAATAATACAGAATCATTCTGTTGCTTATTGTTCAATAATTTGACACTTCACAATGCAACATAACGATTAACGAAACAGTAATACAAATCATTCTGTTGCTTATTGTTCAATAATTTGACACTTAAAAACGTAACGATTAATGCAGCAATACAGAATAATTCTGTTGCTTATTGTTCAATAATTAGACACTTCACAATGCAACATAACGATTAACGAAGCAGTAATTTTCATTCTGACATTGTTCAATAATTAGACACTTCACTATGCAACATAACGATTAACGAAGCAGCAATACAGAATCATTCTGTTGCTTATTGTTCAATAATTTGACACTTCACAATGCAACATAACGATTAACGAAGCAGCAATACAGAATCATTCTGTTGCTTATTGTTCAATAATTAGACACTTCTCAATGCAACATAACGATTAACGAAGCGGTAACACAGAATCATTCTGTTGCTTATTGTTCAATAATTTGACACTTCACAATGCAACATAACGATTAACGAAACAGTAATACAGAATCATTCTGTTGCTTATTGTTCAATAATTTGACACTTCACAATGCAACATAACGATTAACGAAACAGTAATACAGAATCATTCTGTTGCTTATTGTTCAATAATTTGACACTTCACAATGCAACATAACGATTAACGAAACAGTAATACAGAATCATTCTGTTGCTTATTGTTCAATAATTTGACACTTCACAATGCAACATAACGATTAACGAAACAAATACAGAATCATTCTGTTGCTTATTGTTCAATAATTTGACACTTCTCAATGCAACATAACGATTAACGAAGCAGCAATACAGAATCATTCTGTTGCTTATTGTTCAATAATTTGACACTTCACAATGCAACATAACGATTAACGAAGCAGTAATACAGAATAATTCTGTTGCTTATTGTTCAATAATTAGACACTTCACAATGCAACATAACGATTAACGAAGCAGTAATACAGAATCATTCTGTTGCTTATTGTTCAATAATTAGACACTTCTCAGTGCAACATAACGATTAACGAAACAGTAATACAGAATCATTCTGTTGCTTATTGTTCAATAATTTGACACTTCACAATGCAACATAACGATTAACGAAACAGTAATACAGAATCATTCTGTTGCTTATTGTTCAATAATTTGACACTTCACAATGCAACATAACGATTAACGAAACAGTAATACAGAATCATTCTGTTGCTTATTGTTCAATAATTTGACACTTCACAATGCAACATAACGATTAACGAAACAGTAATACAGAATCATTCTGATGCTTATTGTTCAATAATTTGACACTTCACAATGCAACATAACGATTAACGAAACAGTAATACAGAATCATTCTGTTGCTTATTGTTCAATAATTAGACACTTCACAATGCAACATAACGATTAACGAAACAGTAATACAGAATCATTCTGTTGCTTATTGTTCAATAATTTGACACTTCACAATGCAACATAACGATTAACGAAACAGTAATACAGAATCATTCTGTTGCTTATTGTTCAATAATTTGACACTTCACAATGCAACATAACGATTAACGAAACAGTAATACAGAATCATTCTGTTGCTTATTGTTCAATAATTTGACACTTCACAATGCAACATAAACGATTAACGAAACAGTAATACAGAATCATTCTGTTGCTTATTGTTCAATAATTTGACACTTCACAATGCAACATAACGATTAACGAAACAGTAATACAGAATCATTCTGTTGCTTATTGTTCAATAATTTGACACTTCACAATGCAACATAACGATTAACGAAACAGTAATACAGAATCATTCTGTTGCTTATTGTTCAATAATTTGACACTTCACAATGCAACATAACGATTAACGAAGCAGTAATACAGAATCATTCTGTTGCTTATTGTTTAATAATTAGACACTTCACTATGCAACATAACGATTAACGAAGCAGTAATACAGAATCATTCTGTTGCTTATTGTTCAATAATTAGACACTTCACTATGCAACATAACGATTAACGAAGCAGTAATACAGAATCATTCTGTTGCTTATTGTTTAATAATTAGACACTTCACTATGCAACATAACGATTAACGAAGCAGTAATACAGAATCATTCTGTTGCTTATTATTTAATAATTAGACACTTCACTATGCAACATAACGATTAACGAAGCAGTAATACAGAATCATTCTGTTGCTTATTGTTTAATAATTAGACACTTCACTATGCAACATAACGATTAACGAAACAGTAATACAGAATCATTCTGTTGCTTATTGTTCAACAACAGACAGACTTCGCCTCAACCAGCACAGTCCTCAACCTTAACCGCACGATGGCATGAAATCCGCAAGAGAGAGAGAAAGCGACCTCAGATGATGCTCCAAACGGGAGAGGCACAGAGAAACCACCACTACCCAGCAGCCTCAGACGGCCTCTTCTCTCTTTCATGACTCGAAACAACGTCCATTCATTGCTGTTTCGCCAAAGGTTTATTCGAACGAGAATGCTGTTGTTCTGTCGTTATCTGTGAAACTTGTAATGTTAAGTTCATCATCGCTGGATGTTCCATATCTTCCAGCTCGCCAAAATAAAGGCACAGAACTGAAGTAAAAAAATTGAAACTACTAAGTATTATTATTATTATTACTATTATTATTATTATTATTATTATTACTAAGCTATCATAATCTACAAGGCCACCGACCACGTAACATCGAGTGACATCCAAGTAACGAGATGACGGAGGCAAAGAATTCGAAAGTCGTATTTGAGGAACTTCTGAAACATCGACGGAAATAAAACCGTATTTTTTATGTTTACTTCCACCGATGAGGAACGCATTAACGAGACCAGTAATTGGTTCCGTTATTCCCAGATTCCATTGCGCTGTGTCGGATGCTGTGGGTCGGGAATCGGTGATGCTGCGGGTGAGAAGGAGATGGAAGATGATGTATCATTATTTCTTCCGTAGAGGTGAAGAGAGAGAGAGAGAGAGATAGGAAGTTTTGAATGCTTTAAAGTGTGACATTGTTATCTTTTCCCCGAGAGAGAGAGAGAGAGAGAGAGAGAGAGAGAGAGAGAGAGAGAGAGATAACCTATCATTAATTCTTCCGTAGAGCTGAAGAGAAAGAGAGAGATAGGAAGTTTTGAATGCTTTATTGGGTAACATTTTTATCTTTTCCCCCGATAGAGAGAGAGAGAGAGAGAGAGAGAGAGAGAGAGAGAGAGAGAGAGAGAGAGAGATAAAAGATGATGTATCATATCATTAATTCGTCCGTAGAGCTGAAGAGAAAGAGAGAGATAGGAAGTTTTCAATGCTTTATTGGGTAACATTGTTAAAATTTCCCCAGAGAGAGAGAGAGAGAAAAGATGATGTATCGTGGAGGATAAAGATGATGTAAAATGTGAATGCAATTAATCATCAATGCAATATGCCTGCATTCGCAAGAAAATGCACTTATCGATGTATCGATTACGTGTGTGAAGATGGGCGTTTCTTCTGTTGATTCTTTCGCTTGACGTTTGTGTAAGAAAGCGGAGAAACTTGAATCATTAACAGACGTACAAAGATAATGATATCAGCTGACGGCTGGTTAGCCCGGGTCCAGAGGACCACAACAGGCCACTAAGTAATTCCCAGTACATCCTTACCACACGTATAGGCTGCCATTGGGCAAAGACCTTTCCTGGCATAAGGCCAGATTGATTAAAGCAGACCAGCAACTTGTTATAAGTTATGAGAAAAATTATCTCACTTGCTCTTTCTTCCTTTCTCATCTTCGGATCTGGAATGCTCCACCTACTTCTGCTTTCCCGCACGTTTATAAAGTTTCTCCCTCGAGCAGGCTAAAAGGTCTTTCACTTCCCTCGTAGTCAACCACATCCTTCGAGTTTATTGTCCTTTCTCTCGTTTCCTCCGGTCCTGGGCTACAAAGGGGCATTAGATGCCCTCCTTCTCTCATTAAAAAGTCTATTAAATGAGGTGACTTATCTCCCGTTGCCATATGAATTAAAACTTATTGCCAATTTATCTGATGGATGGTATATATAACCTGAACAATGTTCGCTGGATAATTGCTCTTGAATATTAATGCGTTTAATAAGGGGAAATTGTCAATCTAAACTATTGTTAATATTAATAACCCCAATTATGTCAACTAATGACAATTGCTGTCATTATCTGAATGATGACGACCGCAGTGAGGCAATGAAAATGATTGGCCTTGATGTCATAATTACCTCACTTCTATTCACTACTGAATACTATTACGTTCAATTATATCCATAAAATTACCTCAGCTATCCACGAACGAACACTATAGACCACAGTTATTTATGTAATCACCTCACGACCGTGTATTGGTGAAGAAGATTTTTCCCAATTGTATTTTTGTGGTTAAAATTGACGTTCATTTGAAGGAATGTCATAGGCTGTGATTGCCTTTAGACTCAAAGAAAACCGTTATATAAGTTTTGATGTCCAGTGAGGCACAACAAGTCTTTGAATCTTGATACTTTCTTCTTTATCAGCCTTCTTTACCTGCAGGGGCTTAGTGCCGTCAGTGGACCTCACGTGGTGCACTGTAGGCATTGCTAAGGTGTTTGCAATGCCCCTTCTGCCATTAGCTGCATCCATTTTTAGCCTTTTACTTTATCTCCTTTCTCCTTCCTTTCTTCAAAATTACTGTCTAATCTCTCTGGATAATCCATTCCATATCAGTGAACTTTGGGGTTTTCTCCCAGTTCCGCATTTAGGTCGTTGCATTTCACCTCCTTTATTTTCTGGAGCTACTTGTCTTGCTGTTCAACCACTCCAACTCCTCATTTTCGATATCTTGAGAGGTGATTGGTCGAAAGCGCGCCAACACTTGGCTTGACAGCCTTTCATAAATAAATAAATTATAAATTTTATCAGCCGTAAAGCATATAAGAAACAATCAGGCACTTGCAATGCCTGTTTTTAAGATTTGATAATTTACATTCCTGTTTAGACGTTCACTTCATACAAAGCCATTTTTATGTTATCTTACTAGCCGCTGAATATAGACACTTACTTGTCTCATCTATTAATTGCCTAGGAACAGATATATATATATTTGGTGTCCCTGTAGAGCTGATAATTCATGACAGTGTTATCAGAATTCCTCCATCATATCATTAATATCAAAGGTCATTTGTCCTCAAAAAATCCTTTCCCTTAATCCAATGGCGGACTCACTCGAAAGCCTTTAAATGAATTCCCAGAATTAATCTCCCGGGAACGATGGGTATTTTGCTCGACGCTGTTATACATCATTCATCATTTCGAGTCGTTCATTACAAGGGAATTAGACTGATTAAGTGCCAGTCCTTCGTCTGACCTGGTTTTGGAAATCTCTTCTTTCCTCCATTTTCCTTTATTTCTCCGGTCACGTTTTCCTCATATATTGATTCGGTTTGCGATTCGTTTCACTTGAAGATTATGACCCATTACCACCAAGGACATTTGCGAAAGATTTCATTTTACTTCTTGCGAAGGGAGACAATAATGGGACTGTGTCTGAAGATGTTTTACGTATTTCCACTGTGGAAAATGCGCCTCTGGACGGCCATTTTTCTTTAATGAAAACATTAGCGATGGAATAATGAGGAAAGTTATAGAATTCGACGTAATGTCATTTATAATGCTGTGAGAAAATGTTACAATGAATGCAGAAGGTGCATTATATCAGTGTGGTTGTCATTTGGCGGGGAAAAGTAATCTAACTTCCACTGTGTTTGGTTGGGAGGCTGTGTGAAATGAACTACAGTATATTGTTATACCTTCTAAGGGAATCTAATCCTGTTCTATTGGTAGAGAACTGAAATGTTTCATTATTAGTTCAAATGTATTGAATAAGTGACATATGATTAAAATTACGTACTTTCCTTTATTCTATTCTTATTAGCGATGGATTCAGTTTAAACCGTGATTCTTGTTGGACAAATTATGTCCGTTTTATAAGCATCAGTAAGCAAAGCTTAAATCACATCATTGTCGTACGACCTAATTTTTAGCAACACGAAAAAAAAACAGCATTAAAAAACTGACGAACCTTTGACCAGCAACCAGGGGTCAACACCCGAATAAAGCTCTCATGAAAAAACACCGACGGAAAAACTCATACAAAAAAAGCTCTGATTGTTCAGAATAACTGACCGTTACAGATCAAAACCGAACGGTGTTTGCATTCGGCTCTGGAAATTTATGGACGCCATAATGGATTTAGTTCTGCATACTTCATATCGGCTCGTTTATCCGCGGAATCGTCCCCGGGGGGAGTTCATCACGTTTCAACCCGATAAAAAAAATTAATATAAAATAAAAAAATAAACACTATCAGTTATTTATGCAATATTGGAACGGGGGAAAGGCACACAATGCCTGCTTTTGTAGCCGATAGATATTGGCACCTTATCATTCATTCATGTTTATATTTGCCGTTCCTTCATGCGCTGCAAAACACAAAACGCTTCGCACCGAAGTAAATAAAAGTTCAAAGGGGAATTTATGCTTTGAAAACAATGCTGTGATTAAGTGTGTATTTATAATTGCTGATCGAAGCTATTCATATGTGGAGACACACATACACTATATATATATATATATATATATATATATATATATATATATATATATATATATATATATATATATATATATATATATATATTATATATATATAAAAATGTGTGTGTGTGTGCGCAAAAGTAGCCGTAATCAACATGTATTTATAAAAATCAATCACAGAATTGTTTTAAAAGCACAAATTCCCAAAAATAACACACAAACGTATGTATATCTATATATACATAAATACATATACTGTATATATATATATATATATATATATATACATACACATATAGGTTTGTACATATATAAATATGTATGTATATCTATCTGTCTATCTATCTATCTATCTATCTATCTATATATATATATATATATATATATATATATATATCTTCTATTCTTCTTTTTCTTTTAATATATATTCATATATATATATATATATATATATATATATATATATATATATATATATATATATATATATATATATATATATACATACGTTATAATCAATAAAGCGCAATACACACAGCTATTACAAACAAAAACACACCAACACCAACCGAGCGGGGCATTTTACAGCAAAATCACAGCAGCAGCCACCAAGACACACCCGCAGCCGAGCGAGACCCGAGAGAGGCTGAGACGGATCAAGCAACTAACCTGACAAGTGAGAGAAAAGAAGTCCAATCGGCTTAGCGGCTTCATCCCTCCGGCTAAGACCAACAGACTCGAAGGAGCAAAGGAAAGGAAGCAATTGCCCGGATAATTCCCGAGAGCAATTTGTTGTGAGAAACCTCCTCCTCCTCCTCCTCCTCCTCCGACGGACGGACTAGGGGGGGAGGAGGAGGAGGAGAAGGAATCGGTTTAAGAAGAGTAATGGGCAGGAAACACGGCGAGATCTTGTTTTTCGGAAGGAGTAGCCTCTGTAATCGCTAACAGTGCTTTTGGGGGTCGGTCGCGGTTGCGTGATAGAGATGAGATATGGTTCTCTTAGAGATTTCGTGGGAATTACTTTTCATTTAGGTGGAAGTACAATAAAACTCATCTCAGCGAAGGTAAAGAAGGATACGCATCCATTCGCCACTGTATGTCTGTTTGTCTCTCTGGCTACGCAGAAAGTATCCTAAAAAAAAGTCGTCTATGAATTTCAGTAGAATATTATGACCGCTTCCGTTATGTGCAAAGAAAAAAATTAAGTAGACTTTAAAATTGGTTCAGTTGCAAATGCCGTTCCAAAAAGCCCATCAATGATCTCATCGAAAGATATATAAATTAAAATTCCTGAGGAAATTTTGTGGAATTTATCTAATTCTGAGATGGGTATGGTCAAATACTGATCTAACTACAATTCTCTTTTTATTTACTGTGGTATCACCTGTAATTTCCATTGTAGTGGTTCCTTAGTTAAATTCTCTCAGATCTAACAGATTTTCATTGGCACACAACCTTACTGGCCCTGCGAGCTAAGATTTCTGAGAGTTCATAGGCCTACCTGCTGAGTCATCAGTAGCCAGTGTCTTGTTACCCCAGGCCGCACATGGGTGGAGACGAGACTACTGCTTTTGTTCATTAGCGATCTTTAATAAACCATTATCGAGATTCTTTTGAGATTTGGTGGATGGGCTGAAAAGCAAAACCATTCTTTGGTATTCACATTCACATACCATTCCTGAATGAAACACTGTTATAAATCTGGAACCAGATCGATTGTAATAGAATCTTGCCTGTAAACACTAACTAGAGAATATCTTGACATTTCAAGGCTTTGTAAAGCGCCATCTATCGCCGTACCGTATTACTGCTCTCCTTGAAAAGCAAAATTTACCGAAATCATACGAACCGACATCCAGAACTGGAATGAATGAAGAAACTGCCGAAACTGAAAACCCGGGAAAACTCACAGAACTCTTTAACATGCTTCTGGAAAAACAGCGCCAATTCTTCATGCAATAAAACCGCAAATAATCAGCGACCGGGGAAGAGTCACGCGGAGGCAAACGAAAGAAAAGAAGTGAGACTCAAAAGTTGCTTTAATTCCGCCAGAGTCTAAATGAGGGGGTTGTTGGCGGGGGGAGGAATTCTGGAGGTGGTGGTGGTGTCTGCTCGGACGTTTATTAGGCTGCGTTATACTGGTACGAGGGTTTTATGTGTGTGTGTATGTATGTATGTATATATATATATATATATATATATATATATATATATATATATATATATATACATACATATATGTGTATATATATACATATATATTTATATCTTTAACCTAACCTCATTCAAATTGTGAGTATTTGTGCGTTGAAATGATGTATAATTCCTCAACCTTTACCTTTGAGCTGTCTGCTTAAGTTGACCCTGAATAATCATCTGGTGTCGGTTTGTCTGTCTGTCTGTATGTCTTACAGGAGGGATGCTGTAACTGTAGGAACTACAGGTGGTGTATATGTTACAGGCAGATACCGAAATGCACTTAGGAACATTTGTTCCCCCCAGGGGCTAGTACTAAACCCGGTGAAACACTGACTCACCTACACTGTTTCACCGTGTTTAGTACTAGCCCCTGGGGGTCAAATGTATTTTGCCATGTTAATACTAGCCCCAGAGGGTCAAATGTATTTCGCCGTGTTTAGTACTAGTCCCTGGCCGATCAAATGCCCCCAAGTGCATTTCACTGTCTGCCTGAAATTTCAGGCAGTTCGTGAAATGCCTGGTTTCGCTATCTGCCTGTAACATAATAATAAAGGCAGTAATTCACCTTACAAAATGCTATTTGGGACCAAATCAGTCTGACTTATTTTTTAATCCGTCTGGCTCAGTTTTTGAAAGGACATTCGTGTTTATTTCATATCAAAGGGAAGCGCCATTTATCAACGATTTCCAGACCCAAAAATTATGAGATTAGAGCCTGGTGTAAAATATCACCTCCTCATCATATACTAGACACTGCTTGGAAGTGTTAGAACAGAATAGGATATAGAATTTAGGCCAAAAGCCAAGCGCTGGGGCCTATGAGGTCATTCAGCGCTGAAAAGGAAACTGACAGTAAAGAAGCTTGAAAGGTGTAACAGGAGAAAAACCTCAAAGCAGTTGCACTATGAATCAATTGTTAGGAGAAGGTGGAAAGTAAAATGGAAAAAAAGAGAATATGAACGGAGTTAGAGTAAAAGGAATGAAACGGGTTGCAGCTAGGGGCCGAGGGACACTGCGAAGAACCTTAAGCAAGGCCTACAGTGCACCGCATGAGGCGCACTGACGGCACTACTACCCTAAGGGGATGGAAGTGTTAACAGGTGTCTCTTACTAAAACTGCAGCTGTTATCGGGTTATGGCAACCTACCAGCCAACAGTGCGGCCGATTTCTATAAAGTAAGTTACCAGTGAACTATAAAGGAACTTTCGGACATAGAATCAAATATGGAATATTCCCAATTCTCATCACTGGATTGGCGTCGTGATTACCACGGCACACGATTACTGCCGGCACCCGCGCACAAAAATAGCCTCGATCTAAAATAAAAATGACTTTTAATGGATTTTTTTTGGCCGCAGATAATTAAAATCTGGAGCCACCAACCTTGCCAATATTGGTTTCCTTTTATAACTCCCTCTTTGATACCGCCGCCGCTCTCAGCCCCGTCATCAACCGTTCTTTGGGAAATTTCCCCGAATTTGGCGCCAATTTTGACAAGGTTCTTCCTATTTGGGTCCTCGTGCAAAGAGACTTTCCGCTCTTCTCGTGGAAGACTGTTTCCACTCAGGAGAAAGTCGGGCTACATTAATTTCCATAAAGCTTGATCGGTGTTGCAACTGTTCCTTGAAGCATAATATTGCTCGATAATTTTCCTGTTCCGCCTCTTCAGTATCGTTTGTCACTCGTGTTATTATGATGTAGAGATTTATTTTTAGATATGCGACTATGCATAACTGCGGGTTTGTTTCTCCAAAAAAAAATTATTATTATTATTATTATTATTATTATTATTATTATTATTATTATTATTATTATTATTATTATTACTGAGCTATCTTGATCTACAATGCCACCGACCACGTAACATCGAGTGACATCCAAGTAACGAGATGACGGAGGCAAAGAAGTCGAAAGCCGTATTTGAGGAACCTCTGAAAAATCGACGAAAATAAAACCGCATTTTTTTATGCTTGCCTCCGCCGATGAGGAACGCATTAATGAGACCAGTAATTGGTTCCGTTATTCCCAGATTCCATTGCGCTGTGTCGGATGCTGTGGGTCGGGAATCGGTGATGCTGCGGTGAGAAGGAGATGGACGATGAAGTATCATTAATTCTTCCGTAGAGCTGAAGAGAAAGAGATAGGAAATTTGAATGCTTTATTGTGTGATGTTGTTATCTTTTCCCCCGAGAGAGAGAGAGAGAGAGAGAGAGAGAGAGAGAGAGAGAGAGAGATGAAGTATCATTAATTCTTCCGTATAGCTGAAGAGAAAGAGAGAGATATGAAGTTTTGAATGCTTTATTGGGTAACATTGTTATCTTTTCCCCCGTGAGAGAGAGAGAGAGAGAGAGAGAGAGAGAGAGAGAGAGAAAAGATGATGTATCTTGGAGGTCGGGAGCAGTGAATGCAATATTACGTAACGTAATCATCAATGCAATATGCCTGCATTCGCAAGAAAATGCACTTATCATTGAATCGATTATGTGTGTGCAGATGGGCGTTTTATCTGATGATTCTTTCGCTTGACGTTTGTGTGAGAAAGCGGGGAAACTTGAATCATTACCAAGCCGTAACATACGTATAAGATAATGCTATCAACTGACGGCTGGTTAGCCCGGGTCCAGAGGGCCACAACAGGCCACTAAGTAATTCACAGTGCATCCTCACCAAACTCACAGGCTGCCATTGGGCAAAGACCTTTCCTGACATGAGGCCAAATTGATTAAAGCAGACCACTATCTTGTTAAAATTTATAAGAAAAAATTACCTTATTTGCTCTTTTTTCCTGCCTCATCTTCAGATCTGGAATGCTCCAACTACTTCCGTTTTCCCGCACGTTTATAAAGTTTCTCCCTCGAGGAGACTAAAAGGTCTTTCACTTCACTCGTAGTCAACCACATCCTTCATGTTTATTGTCCTTTCTCTCGCTTCCTCCGGTCCTGGGCTACAAAGGGGCATTAGATGCCCTCCTTCTCTCATTAAATAAATAAAAAGTCTATTAAATGAGGTGACTTATCCCCCGTTGCCATATGAATTCAAACTTATTGCCAATTTATCTGATGGATGCCATATATAACCTGAACAATGTTCGCTGGATAATTGCCCTTGAATATTAATGCGCTTAATAAGGGGAAATTGTCAATCTACACTATTATTAATATTAATAACCCCAATTATGTCAACTAATGACAGTTGCTGTCATTATCTGAATGATGACGACCACAGTGAGGCAATGAAAATGATTGGCCTTGATGTCATAATTACCTCACTTCTATTGACTACTGAAAACTATTAGGTTCAATTATATCCATATAATTACCTCAGCTATTCATGAACGAACTCTATAGTCCACAGTTATTTATGTAATCACCTCACGACTGTGTATTGGTGAAGAGGATTATTCCCAATTATATTTTTTGGTTAAACTTGGCGTTCTTTTGAAGGAATGTCATAGGCTGTGATTGCCTTTAGACTCAAAGAAAACAGTTGTATAAGTTTTGATGTCCAGTGAGGCACAACAAGTCTTTGAATCTTGATACTTTCTCCTTTATCAGCCTTTTTTTCCTGCAGGGGCTCAGTGCCGTCAGTGGACCTCACATGGTGCACTGTAGGCTTTGCTAAAGGGTGCTTGCAATGCCCCTTCTTCCCTTAGCTGCGTCCATTTTTTAGCCATTTACTTTAACTCCTTTCTCACTCCCTTTCTTCAAAATTACTGTCTAATCTCTCTACCTATTACTTATAAGTGAACTTTGGGGTTTTCTCCCAGTTCCACATTTAGGTCGTTGCATTTCACCTCCTTTACTTTCTGGATCTACTTATCTTGCTGTCCAGCCACTCCAACTCCTCATTTTCGATATCTTGAGAGGTGATTGGTCGAAAGTGCGCCAGCACTTGGCTTGACAGCCTTTCATAAATAAATAAATGACAAATCTTATCAGCCGTAAAGCATATAAGAAACAATCAGGCACTTGCAATGCCTGTTTTTAAGATTTGATAATTTACATTCCTGTCTAGACATTCAATTCATACAAAGTCTTTTTTGTGTTATCTTACTAATCGCTGAATGTAGACACTTACTTGTCTCATATATTAATTGCCTAGGAACAGATATATATATATTTGGTGTCCTTGTAGAGCTACAATTCATGACAGTGTTATCAGAATTCCTCCATCATATCATTAATATCAAAGGTCATTTGTCCTCAAAAATCCTTTCCCTTAATCCAATGGCGGACTCACTCGAAAGCCTTTCAAATGAATTCTCAGAATTAATCTCCCGGGAACGATGGATATTTTGCTCGACGCTGTTATACATCATTCATCAGTTCGAGTCGTTCATTACAAGGGAATTAGACTGATTAAGTGCCAGTCCTTCGTCTGACCTGGTTTTGGAAATCTCTTCTTTCCTCCATTTTCCTTTATTTCTCCGGTCACGTTTTCCTCATATATTGATTCCGTTTGCGATTCGTTTCACTTGAAGATTATGACCCATTACCACCAAGGACATTTGCGAAAGATTTCATTTTACTTTTACGAAGGAAGACAATAATGGGAATGTGTCTGATAAAGTTTTACGTATTTCCACTGTGGAAAATGCGCTTCTGGACGGCCATTTTTCTTTAATGAAAACATTAGCGGTGGAATAACGAGGAAAGTTACAGAATTCAACGTAATGTCAGTTATAATGCTTGTGAGAAAATGTTACAGTGAATGAGGAAGAGTGCATTGTATCAGTGTGGATGTCATTTGACGGAGAAAAACAATCTAACTTCCACTGTGTTTGGTTATGAGGCTGTGTGAAATGAACCATTACCTTTTGGGGGATTCTTAATCCTTTTATAAGGATAGTGTCCTGAAATATTTCATTATTAGTTATAACGCGTTGAATAAGTGACATATGATTAAAATTACGTACTTTTCTTGATCCTGTTCTTATTAGCGATGGATTCCATTATTCACTGTGATTCTTGTTAGACAAATTATGTCCGTTTTATAAGCATCAGTAAGCAAAGCTTTAATCACATCATTGTCATATGGGCTAACTTTTAGCAACACACCAAAAAAAAAGCATTAAAAACTGACGAAAGTTTGACCAGCAATCAGGGGTGAACACCCGAATAAAATGCCCATGATAAAACACAGACGGAAAAAACTCATAAAAAAAATCTCCGGTTGTTCAGAATAACTGACCGTTATAGATCAAAACCGAACGGTGTTTGCTTTCGGCTCTGGAAATTTATGGACGCCATAATGGATTTAGTTCTGCATACTTCATATCGTCTCGTTTATCCGCGGAATCGTCCCCGGGGGGAGTTCATCACGTTTGAACCCGACGAAAAAAAAGTAAATATACAAATATAAAATTAAAAAATAAACACCTTCAGTTATTTATGCAATATTGGAACGGGGGAAAGGCACACAATGCCTGCTTTTGCGCCCGATATATATTGGCACCTTATCATGTTTATATTTGCCGTTCCTTCGTGCGCTGTAAATCACAAAACGCTTCGCACCTAAAAAAATAAAAGTCCAAAGGGGAATTTATGCTTTGAAAACAATGCTGTGATTAAGTGTGTGTTTATAATTGCTGAGCGAACCTTTCATACATGCAGACATAAACACACGATATATATATAAATGTTTGTGTGTGCATGTTTATGTACTCTAATGTGCACGTATGTGTCTGTGTATATAGCTTTAATCAGCATTTATAAATGCATATTTAGCCACATCATTATTTTCAAAGCATCAAGTCCTTAAGTACATATACATACATACATACATACATACTTACATATATATATGTATATATTTATTTATATTTATATATATGAATAAATGCATATATATATATATATATATATATATATATATATATATATATATATATATATATATATATATTTTTTTTTTTTTTTCTCTCTCTCTCTTAAGCTCTTCACAGTATCATCACGTCTGGGTTAATGGGAGAAGACTGATTCAAAAACCTTTTGTTGCTGTAGTTTGAGATCTAGCAGGGGCTCTTCCTCATATATCAGCCTATAAACAACCTGGTGCTATACAGTTTATTATTATTACTATTATTTAGAAGATGTACCCTGTTCATACGGAACAAGCCCACCAAATGGGCCATTGACCAGAAATTCAAGCTTCCTAGGAATATTATGTTCATTTAAAAGAAGTAACAGAAGGTAATAGGAAATACAGAGAGAAGAGATCACTTATTAAAAATGAAGCAATAAATTTAAATATTAATAAATAAATATAAAAATAAAGAAAATTACTAAAATACAAGGAGGTAAATATGGTCACGATGTAGAGTTATGTTAATGATTTGAAATGGAAAACAATGGTCTTGCTGGCGAGTCGTCGAAACCGAGTAAGGAACTTGTGAAAGTCTACGGAGTTAGCACTCCATATATCATGACACGATCACCCCTTTTTATTTATTTATTGTTTTTACGTTGTAAAAACCATCAATCTTACAGTCGTAGGGGATCGAGAGAGGAAAATTGAGGATTTTTAGTGGAATAAAAAGTGATTTTTCTGCCTCAACTGAAGAGATGACGTATAGGATTGTATTTCTCTCGAGAACTGTATGTTGCCTTGTTTGCCCAGCTAAGGACAATTGCAGAATGTAAGTGTATAATAATTGGCGTGGAGGTCTTGCCTCATTTATACAGTGGTTCTCCGCAGTGGGCATCGCTCTGCTTTTTCGAAAACTCACAGGTAGTTTCTCAGCTGTTGCGAGAGACTTAAAGTGTCAGGCTTTCGTCTGGTTTTATGTGATTCATGCCTTGTATTATTTTATGATTCTCGTAGTAAGCGTTTCCCGTATGATTACTGACGGCCTCGTCTTGTACAATACGTGGCAGGCACCTCACATGGTGCACTGTAGGCATTACTTGAGGCTCTTTGCATCGTCCCTTCGGCCCCTTAGCTGCACCCCATTTCATTCCTTTTCCCGTACCTCCTTTCATATTCTCTTTCTTCCATCTGACTTCCCACCCTCTCGAACAATTGCTTCAGAGTGCAACTGCGAGGTTTACCTCCTGTTGCACCTTTCAAACCTTCTTACTGTCAATCTCCCCTTTGGCTCTGTATGACCTCATGGGTCCCAGCGCTTGGACTCTGGCCTAAATTCTATTTTCCAGTTCCAGTACGTAGCTGGATATCCTTCCTGCTAATCGCTGGTCGGGGATGCGTTGTCGGTAATGGTGTTCTCTTGGGCTTTTATATCCTTTAGGTACGTGCTGTGCAATCTGCCGTTATTGCAGCAATAGTTTTCAACAATAAGTGTTTAAAATGGGCTATTCTTGTAATAATAATAATAGTAATAATAATAATAATAATAATAATAATAATAATAATAATAATAATAATAATAATAATATCATCATCCAAAACATTATGACCAATCCGAGGAATGCTGTGAATTTCTTTTAATAAATATAAAAATATTAATAATTTTCCCTAATAATAATAATTTTAATAATAATAATAATAATAATAATAATAATAATAATAATAATAATAATAGTAATAATACAGTAGTATCATCGTCCAAAACATTATGACCAATCCGAGGAATGCTGTGAATTTCTTCTAATAAATACAAAAGTAATAATAATTTTCCTATAATAATAATAATAATAATAATAATAATAATAATAATAATAATATCATCATGCAAAGCATTATGACCAATCCGTGGATTGCTGTGATTTTCTTCTAATAAATATAAAATTAATAATAATTTTCCTCTATTAATAATAATAATAATAATAATAATAATAATAATAATAATAATAATAATAATAATAATAATAGCCAGACTCTCCCAAATGAGTCATTCCGCTCCCAGCCAATAGGAGGAGCCCCCTCCCGCCCCCCACCAGCTTCGACAACCAATGAAAAATCGCCAAAACTTTCCGCAACCCCGCTTGGAATTAGAATGTAGAATTTAGGCCAAAGGCCAAGCGCTGGGACCTATGAGCTCATTCAGTGCTGAAAGGGAAAGTGACAGTGAGAAGGTCTGAAAGGTGTGACAAGAGGAAAGCCTCGCAGTTGCAATGTGAAACAACGGAAGAAAGAGAAAGAGAATGTGAACGGAGGTGCAGAAAAAGGGAATGAAAGAGGTTGCAGTTAGGGGGCCGAAGGGATGCCGCAGAAAACCGTAAGTAAAGCCTACAGTTCACCACGTGAAGTGCACTGACAGCACTACCTCTCTGCTGGGTGCAAACCCGCTATAAATATGGCATAGATGTACCCCTGGCTTCATTTGCCTTTCGAGGATGGAAAAATGATCTGAAGAGACGTCACGGTGAATAAATGAACTCTGGACAGCTTCTGCGCGATTTACCTGCTGCTGCAAAGAAACTCATTCGAAAGACTGAGAAACTACAATACAAACTAAACGGCCTTCGGACGGCCATACTGTTCAATGAAGTTTGCTTCAGGGAGGGTCGTCTTCTGAAATAATAATAATAATAATAATAATAATAATAATAATAATAATAATAATAATAATATCATTATTATTTTTTTTCTGTCACAGTCATCCTATTCGACTGGGTGGTATTTATAGTGTGGGGTTCCGGTTTGCATCCTGCCTCCTTAGAAGTCCATCACTTTTCTCACTGTGTGCGCTGTTTATAGTAGCACACTTTTTTGCATGAGCCCTGGAGCTACTTCGGCATCTAGTTTTTCCAGAATCCTTCTCAGGGATCTTGGGATCGTGCCTAGTGTTCCTATGATTATGGGTATAATTTCCACTGGCATATTCCATATCCTTCTTATTTCGATTTTCAGGTCTTGATACTTATCCATTTTTTCTCTTTCTTTCTCATCTACTGTGGTGTCCCATGGTATTGCTACATCAGTGAGTGATACTTTCTTCTTGATCTTGCCAATCAAGGTCACGTCTGGTCTATTGGCACGTATCACCCTATCTGCTCTGATACCATAGTCCCAGAGGATCTTTACCTGATCGTTTTCTATCAGTCCCTCAGTTTGGTGTTCGTACCACTTATTACTGCAAGCTAGCTGGTGTTTCTTGCGCAAGCTCCAGTGGAGGGCTTTTGCTACTGAGTCATGCCTCTTTTTGTACTGGTTCTGTGCGAGCGCCGGACATTCGCTTGCTATGTGGTTTACGGTCTCGTCTTTCATATCGCACTTCCTGCATATGGGTGAGATGTTATTTCCATCTATTGTTCTTTGGACATATCTAGTTCGTAGGGCCTGATCTTGTACCGCTGTTAGCACTCCTGTTTCCTTCTTGAGTTCTCCCCTCTGTAGCCATTGCCATGTTTCATCGCTGGCCAGTTCTTTTGTCTGTCTCATGTACTGTCCGTGCATTGGTTTGTTGTGCCATTCCTCTGTTCTGTTTTTCATTCTCCTGTCTATATTTCTGGGTCGTCGTCTACTTTTATCAGTCCTTCCCATGCACTCCTTAGCCACTCGACTTCACTGATTTTCGGATATTGCCCCAGAGTTCTGCTCTCGATGTTGACGCAGTCCTCTATGCTTAGTAGCCCTCTTCCCCCTTCCTTTCGTGTTATGTATAGTCTGTCTGTATTTGCTCTTGGGTGTAGTGCTTTGTGCATTGTCATGTGTTTTCTAGTTTTCTGGTCTATGCTGCGGAGTTCAGCCTTCATCCACTTCACTACTCCCTCGCTGTATCTGATTACTGGTATTGCCCATGTGTTTATGGCTTTATTATCATTATTATTATTATTACTATTATTTTTGTTGTTATTATTATTATTATTATTATTATTATTATTATTATTATTATTATTATTATTATTATTATAAAAATAATAATACCTATATTAATAATGCTAATAATAATAACTCGACCAATAAGAATTATGTAATAATAATAATAATAATAATAATAAAATAATAATAATAACTCGACCAATCATAAATACGTAGTTATAATAATAATAATAATAATAATAATAATAATAATAATAATAATAATAATATAATAATAATAACTCGACCAGTCAGAAATATGTAGTTATAATAATAATAATAATAATAATAATAATAATAATAATAATAATAATAATAATAATAATAATAATAATAATAAGAGTGGCAGAGCGTCTTTCCAAAAATAACCAGTGTTTGCCAATACCCGGCAAGACCGCCATCGATATAAGCTTCATTACCCTAATAGCCCTGTCTGATTTCGCGGAAGATGCAGAATCACTTGGGCTGTCGTAAATATGCCTCTTCTTGCTCCTGAATCTGCATATTGACGACGTTCATCTCAGGGGAACCTGAAGATGCTGAAAGGTGCCCTTCGATTTTTCATCTCTCTCTCTCTCTCTCTCTCTCTCTCTCTCTCTCTCTCTCTCTCTCTCTCTCTCTCTGTGTTTGTGCTTTTGTGTGTCTGTGTATCCATTAGATATAGTGGGTAATAAAACAGGTATTTGCTAATATTTTGCTCTCTCTCTCTCTCTCTCTCTCTCTCTCTCTCTCTCTCTCTCTCTCTCTCTCTCTCTCTCTCTCTCTCCATTAGATATAGTGTGTGATAAAACAAGTGGGTATTTGCTAATATTTTGCTCTCTCTCTCTCTCTCTCTCTCTCTCTCTCTCTCTCTCTCTCTCTCATTAGACATAGTGTGTAATAAAACAAGTAGGTGTTTGCTAATATTTTGCTCTCTCTCTCTCTCTCTCTCTCTCTCTCTCTCTCTCTCTCTCTCTCTCTCTCAGTGCACCCCAGGGGTGCACTGTAGGCATTACTAAAGGTTCTTTGCAGCATCCTTCGGCTAGCTGCAACCCTCTCATTCTTTACTGTACCTCCATTCATACTATCTTCCATCTTGCTTTCCACCCTCTCCTAACAATTATTTCATAGTGCAGCTGCGAGGCTTACCTCCTGTTACACCTTTCAGACCTACCTGCTCTCAATTTCCTTTCCAGCGCTGAACGACTTCTTAGGTCCCAGTGCTTGGCCTTTGGACTAAACTCTATATTCCATTCCATCTCTCTCTCTCTCTCTCTCTCTCTCTCTCTCTCTCTCTCTCTCTCTCTCTCAGGGAAAACCAGGTTAGCTATTTTTCCCCGCCGAGGCACAGTGGGATTTCATATTTTAATAGGGTCGAGGAGACGGTTTCAGATTTTTATGGTCGGACATAAAAGTTGTGATATTGTACAGGTTGCGGATTTCATTTTTCATTGAACTGGGTATTTTGAAAGTGGGGTATTCTTGTTTGATTTGAATCCCAAAAGATATAGACCTTCAATTTCATACGGGTTAAATGGTAATTTTTCTGCGCCTTACGTCATCACTTAAGGAAGTTGTTTTATTTTTATCTTCAAGTGAGAGGGTTTTAATATCACATAAACTAGATATTTGTTTTCCTTAAAGCAGCGACCGTTTTTAAATGAATAGGGTTTCTTTTATGTTCATCCGCAAGACATAGATATTTTATGAATATATTTTAAAGGCTAATATCAATTTTTAGTATTCTGCAAAAGAAAACTATTGTCTGTCCGTCCGCACTTTTTCTGTCAGCCCTCAAAACTTAAAAACCACTGAGGCTAGAGGGATGCAAATTGGTATGTTGATCATCTATCCTCCAATCATCAAACATACCAAATTCCAGCCCTCTAGCCTCAGTAGTTTTTATTATATTTAAGGTTAAATTTAGCCATAATCGTGCTTCTGGCAACGATATGGGACAGGCCACCGCCTGGCCATAATTAAAGTTTCATGGGGGCCGCTGCTCATACAGCATTATACCAAGAGCACCGAAAGCTAGATCTATTTTCTGTGGCCTTGATTATACGCTGTAGCGGCTGTACAGAAAACTCGATTGCGCCGAAGAAACTCCGACGCACTTTTTACTTGTTTTTCATCAGACCACTTTTTAAACGAGGCTAAAGTAAAGTTTTTAATTGTTTAAAGGCTAAGTATTTATTTATTCTTTGATGCATATAACAGTAGGGCTGGCAACCCAGTGACTAACCCAGTACATTTATGTAGTCGGAAACTAAATTGAAATTGGAGAGAGAGAGAGAGAGAGAGAGAGAGAGAGAGAGAGAGAGAGAGAGAGAGGTCGTGGTTTAATCACGAAAGACAGGAATTTAAGAGGTAGATGTGTAAAAGAGTGCTTACGGAGGAACCTGGTCCTGAAATATGTTCTCTCTCTCTCTCTCTCTCTCTCTCTCTCTCTCTCTCTCTCTCTCTCTCTCTCTCTCACTTTAATTTAGTTTAAATCTAATAGACACATTGACGGAAATATTTAGCTGGTAATACCTTGTGCGGAAAACTCAGAATGCATATATATATATATATA